>NC_080672.1:405809394-406014394 GCF_030247195.1 Topomyia yanbarensis | reverse complement strand
ATTTCTGTGTGGCCGTACTCTGAAACCCGTAATTCCGGAACCAGAATTCCGATCGATCCAAAATTCAATAGCAGCCGATGGGAAGGTTGCACCTTTCATTTGAGACTAAGTTTGGGCAAATCGGTCCAGCCATCTCTGAGAAAAATGAGTGACATTATTTGACACATACGCACATACATACACACACACATACACACACACATGCACACACACATACACACACACATACACACACATACACACACACATACATACATACACACACACATACAGACTTTTTCCGATCTCGACGAACTGATTCGAATGGGATATGACACCCGGCCCTCCGGGCCGGGATTAGGTTGACGTTTTTCAGAGTGATTGCATAACCTTTCTATATGAGAAAGGCAAAAATGTGCCAAAATCCAAAAAAGTGAATCGTAGTCAAATTTTTTTTCGAGTTTGCATCAAATCTCGACGTTTCATGCACCTTGAACACATTTAGCATCAAAAATAAAAATTCTATTTTTAATTTTTCCTATAGTTTATATGAGAAATTTCTGTGTGGCCGTACTCTGAAACCCGTAATTCCGGAACCAGAATTCCGATCGATCCAAAATTCAATAGCAGCCGATGGGAAGGTTGCACCTTTCATTTGAGACTAAGTTTGGGCAAATCGGTCCAGCCATCTCTGAGAAAAATGAGTGACATTATTTGACACATACGCACATACATACACACACACACATACACACACACATGCACACACACATACACACACACATACACACACATACACACACACATACATACATACACACACACATACAGACTTTTTCCGATCTCGACGAACTGATTCGAATGGGATATGACACCCGGCCCTCCGGGCCGGGATTAGGTTGACGTTTTTCAGAGTGATTGCATAACCTTTCTATATGAGAAAGGCAAAAAGGTACCGTTCAGTTTCTGAGATTTTTTTTCCATTAGAAAAACTTCAAAATATGTATGATTAAGCGGAAAAAATATTACCCCGCTTTCTCGCTTTTTTCGGGAAAAAATTATTTCCATTCAAATACTAAGGTTATTTGCTTTTAAAACAGGTATAAATTGTAATTTTCTTAGTGCTATTTAGAAAGTTATAGCATTCAATATATTTTTTATCTGTATTTTCCCATAGTACATACAAAATTTCAAGCGAAGTAAGTGGGGGCTTGGAAATGTCCAAGTTATGTGCAATTCGGCATCTGAGCTTACTTTGACATTTGTGACAATTATGAGAGGGGGAGCCTTTGAGAAATCAATTTTTTTGCAATGCTCTATTACACAGAGAATTCTTTTGACATCTATAGTCTCCAATACTATTACTTGAACAACAAGCAAGTTCCAAATTTGTGGCAGCTGTTCAGGTTCACTGTCACAACGACAAAAGCTGCATCAAGTACCTCCTAATTAACAACCAGCACCATCATTGAGAACACTCACACTGGTTTTCCGTTCGGGTAAGAAACAAGAAAGAAAATCAAATGTTCGTGAACATGAATGTAGCAACTACGATGATGACACGGAAGAATACGTGACAGGAATGCACGACCCTCAAGACGCAGTTACTGAGGTAAACATATTTAACCCCCTCGTAAACTGGTCTCAGTTCACAATGGCTAGTCACTCGTACGAGAACTGCCGAATTACCACTCAAACTCGTTTCACTGGTTATTTTATTTAAATCATGGAACTATATGAAAGACTAAAGGGCCCGATTCACTAAAGCATCGAACCGAGTCCAATAAACCAATTATTCAATAAAGTTTTATAGAAGACTAAACACTAAAATTCTCCAAAAATCTACACGTCCCCGCTAGTGATTACCACGTTTAACAAAACTCAGATATAATGCTAGATTTTGGCCAGAATAAAGTTAGTTGTTTAAATGACAATTTTTAAATTGCGCGCAATTTGAATTTCTGTATTAAGTCAGTGCGCTGTACTATAATATAATATAATCACACTTAAGTCTTTGATTTCGTGTCATTTTAACACGGTTTATTGACGCTCAATTCCGTACTAAATATTGTTAATTCGGAAAACCAGGACGTGATTTATTTAATAATCGTGCAATAAACAATAAAAACGTGTAAAAGCAAACATGGCAAAGAATGATAAAATACCGGATTTACTGAGATGCGAGTTTGTTAACCCACGAATTAAATGTATTCGTGTATTACTAACCGTAACGAGAAATATGTACTACACAGTAGCAATACGACTAATAGTCATGATTTTGTTCTTTCTTTCGATCGGGTGCCGACTGCTACTAAATCACTTATTAGACAATCAATCATAGTTAACTTAATGTTGCGACCAGTTGCAACATTTTAGTCGCTTTCTACGGTTTCCAATTGAAGTTTGAAAACGACGTAACAACGAACAAATGTCGAAAAGTAATCATCATGTCTTTAGTATGTGACAGTCTCTCGTTCCTTTTTTGCTCGATCTGGAGTACAATGAGAGAGATGATCCGAAGTCACAAAAAAGAGGAAAAAGTCAATCTAATTGATTCAAGATCACCTCTTCTATCTTTTGTATATGAGTGTTTCGGAATTGTGCTCTGATCCTCTACTTTCGGTTTGAATAAAACTACATCTCTTCTAATCTTGATGGTAATTGTGGGAAAAATCTGGATCTAATTATTGTTATTCAAGAAAGTAACCAATTACTGAGCAGATTAGTGTCAACATATTTGTTTAACAAATTGACGAATTGACTTAGTACGTGTAACTGAAATTCTCATAGCCAGAAAGAACTAGAAAGTTGGCCATATTGGCGAACATATTGTGTGAAAGCACAAAGATGTCTTGAATATAAATAGCAAAGCAAAGCCTTGATGCTATCTTTCGTAGCGGAACTTGATCTTTTTGTCAACAGATTTCGCAGCCTATTCTCAATGTACATATAGAAAAATTGCAGAGCTCAGAGACGAAGACTATGAAGAACCTTTAGACCCCCACATTATCGATGTTTTAACGAAGAAGGATAACACAGTGAGTTAGTAAATGCTATGTTTGTTACAAAATTATACATATTAACATTACAGTTTCCCTTGAAAAAAGGCCATAACCAGTGGCCGAAACGTCGGGCACTGTAAAACAGCCGTTCTTATTTCTAGACCGTAAAGCTGAAAGTTTACATAAAATTAAAAATTCCAAGGTATCTCAATATTTTCCTCCTTAGCTCTTCATCGATGTAATGTATTGCAAATTTGTTGACGCCCTTTAACAGTTAGGATTCAGTACACTGTTTACTGTTGATATTAGTAAATGCAATAGCTAACCTCGAACTGGAGCACCCCAAATTTTCAATTCGCATATTATTTCCTGCTTTCGAGTTCTATATTGGCTACACTACGCCGTGAGAATCTATCATGACGAACGTGGCATTAATTGTTCCTCGTAGAAGTGTAAACAATTCGCTGTCAAATGAATTCAGCTACCACCACGAGAGGTACGCTAGTGGCGTGCGAATTGTATCAAGATTTAATCCGTTATCAATATTGTGCTGAATAGATTTCACAATCTCGCTCGCTAATCTGAATCAACAGATCAATTTTGGAAGCAGCACGAAGTGATGGAGTGCCTTTCTATATCATAAACTGGATACACGCAATGCTTGGCAACCGACTTCTGTGCTCATCGTTAAGACAAGTAGAGATAAGGAAACTGAGGGGTTGCGGATATCTTCAAGGTGGTGTGCTATCACCACTTCTATGAAACCTTGTCGCCGATGGTTTGTTGAGGAAATTTAATGAGCTTGGGTTTCCGCCGTATGGTTCCGGCGATGATTATCATATAATTATCCACGGTATTTGCATTAACACACTTTTTGGCAGCAAGCCTTGTGTATTGTTGAGCAATGGGATCTTCAAGTCAGTTAATCCGAATAAAACATCAATGGAGCTTTTCACGCAACGAAGGATTACAACCGGAGCTCGTCCATTGCAGTTCTATGGCAGATCAAATTAAGTAGCTTGGGCTAATTCTAAACTGCATTGGTCAGCTCACAATGATTACATAATCAAGAAAGCTAGCATGGCCTTCGGCCAATATATACGGCCTTCGGCAAATCTTCGGGACTCAAATCCAAGTTCATTCAGTGGAACTACACAACAATGGTTAGACCAATACTAGTACCAGGGTGCATCGTGTGGGGGCAGAGGAAAGAAGTCATGACAATCCAATCAAAGTTACACCATCTTCAGAGGATTGTCTTGATAGTGATGACTGGTTCGTTCACGCCAACACCTACTGCTGCTCTAGAGGCGCTTTGGAACAAAAAGGTCTCTGGAACGGTAACCCAGTAGATGGTCGCACTAGCCACACAAGACAGCGGCCTCAAATGGTAACTTGGTATGAGTTTACACTTGCTTCCAGTGACCTTACACTCACGTTTAGTTTTCCTTTTAAAACTTTCACTGTGAGAATTTCTCCTCGTGAGGAATGGCTATTTAGCTGGATGGAGTGACAACTTGAAGAATACGTAGTTTGTTACACTGACTATTCTTTGTTGGAGGGCCGAGGTGGTCTATTGTCATGAATTGAGGTTAGACCAATCTCATTCGCTTGGTAGATACTGTACCGTATTCGAAGCAGAAATCTTCGCGATTCAGCGTGGCGTACAATCGGAACTTCAAAACAATGGATTTGTGGTAAAACGAATCTATTTTTTCTCTGATAGGCAGGCTGCCCTGAAAGCGCTTAGTTCGACAGATTCGAGATCGAAATTAGGAATCGCATGCTGAACTCAAATCGAAGATCTTAGCATTTCAAACCTTCCATGGGTGCCTGGTCATTCCGGTAGTAGTGGAAACGAAGGGGCGAACGAATTAGCTAGAGCGGGCGCAGCGACTGACTTCGTTGGTCCAGAACCAGTTCAACCACTATCGATAAGTTGGATAAAGCATTTTTCCAAGCGTAATTTCAGTATTCTAGTTAGGACTATTCAACTACTGTTGAGTATTACTTTTCAGCGTGCTGAGTATTATTCGTGTGATAAATATAGCAGTATTGATGGAATTTATGGCGAAAAAAGAGTTACCTATAAACTGAACTATGGCTTCCAAAAAGTCACGGTGAAAGTTTATAAACCTTAATCGGTTTAAATTGAATTTGAATGACAATATCTCTTCGGGTGCTTTGTCTTTCGGTTATCTTAATATCTCCTCGGGGGTATTGATATATTCGCTCAACGAGAAGTATCTTTTATTACCTTGGGAGTGAAGAATGCATCCGTATTGCCTATGTTCTGTGTCGTTATTTTCCTTATTCCTAACCTTACTACTTCTCCATTCCTTCCCATCAGGAAATCACGAAAAGACAAATCGCAGCAAGGCACAAATCTTCGATCAACATGAGGAACGTGCCATTTGAACCAGTCGCTACTGAATCCTGGTTCTTGATCTGTCGGTACTGTTTATTTTTCATCTGAATACATTTTATAAACGAGTTTCCCTTCTTTTAACCATGAGTTGTTCCTTTAAGATTCATTTGAGAAACACTTGCTTTGATACGCTTTTGAACTTAAGCAAGGTTTATTTATAAACTTTAGAGTTGGTGACTCCGATCAAAGTTTCTTGTTTGTTTGCGGTTTTTGTGTTTGCGAAATCTTGGGCGTAAAATTCGCGTGTATTCTTGAATGATTGCACGCAGACCGTAATTCTGATGCTTAATTTTCGGTGTGCGATTCAGATGCTAGAAAAGAGTGAGTTCTTCCATATGAGTAGAGTTCCCGGTCATGTCACCATGGAACGGGTTGTCTAGTCTAGATATGAGCGTAATTTTTTTATTGGTCCAACTTGACCTAGACTGCTAAGGTCGAGAGTAACCGATTTATTCTCGCGCGAACGTTTGTAGGTTCACTCTTGAGACCGCGTTTGTAAATTTATAAGTGCTAAAACGTTCACTTGGTCATCGGGGTGTTATCGTGTTTGTGAGATCATGGGTGCAGAATGTGCGTGGATGATCACGAAGGGCTCGAGCGTTTGTATGTTAACATGTCTGTCACGTATATTACCGTGTATGCCACTTTGCGTGCTCGATTTTAAAAACATGTGGTCATTCGTATGTTTGCGTGTATTCTTGAATGATCGCGCGTGGACTGTGAATTTGATACCATTAGTGCATGGTTCAGGTGCTAGAAGCAGAGTTAAAAATATTCAAATTCATTGAATGAAAATTGATCATATTCAGCCGCATTCATTTTCAATATTCAGGGACGCAGCTGAAAACGTCAAACGAACAAACCACCCATTCATCCATGCACATTTTCATTCGTCTCCGATTATTACACGAAGCAACCGTGCAGCAACGAATCAAACGCATCAAAGTAGGCCCTGGCACAATATAAGCGATGATGATTGTTGTTTCTGTTTTACCGGCATTTTAAAACATTTTTCTAGATAATTAGCGAAATGAATATATTGTACGATATTCAACTGAATGAATAAGATGGATAGTTGAATGAATATTTTTTCTATTCACCGCGAGTCGCAACAGTTTCATTTTCAGCCGTCAACAAAGGGCTTCGATTATTTTTAACTCTGGCTAGAAGAGAGTGAGTTCTTCTATATCACTAGAGTTCCCGATCATGTCACCATTGAACGTGTTGTCTAGTGCATATAAGCGTTATTTTTTATTGATCCAACTGGATCTAGGCTGTTAAGAATGAAGGTCTTAAAAGTTTTCCAACCTTATTGGGTTCCTTAAGAAACATATTAAATAATTTATGTGTTTGATTTGACACACGCCATGCACATTTTTCCAAGAAGGAAGGGTCTCCTTTTACCATCCGGCTGGAGCCGACTATGCCAAAGGTAGAGATTTTCCAAGGTGATCGATGCATTATCGCGCAAAGATGGGCGTTTGTAGGTTCCCGCTTGAGACCACGTTTATAAGTTTATTAGTGCTAAAACATTCACTTAATCACCGGGATATTTTCATGTTTGTGAGACTGCAGGTTTTGGTGTGCGTGGATGATCACGAAGGCCTTAAGTGATTGTATGTTAACGTGCTGAATTCTAGAGAAGCGTGAGATTCCCCATATCAATAGAGTTCCCTGTCATGTCGCCTTATAATGTGTTGTATAGTAGGTATGAGCGACTTTTTTGATAAGTCCAATTAAAGGAATGCGTCCAGGTTGCTAGGACCGAAGGTAGGGATTGCCAGACGCTGACGATTCATGATGGCGCGAACGGTGAATTAAGTGGTTATATACCTTTTTATTTTTCAAAAAATCGATTTTTTTTAGTTACTTTATCTGAAAGTACAACTCCTTGACAATATTTTCCCAAATTTTTATAGAGATTCGATAAATAGATCGAAAGTTACAGCGCTTCCAAGCGCGCTTCGTCTACCAAGAGCAGTGGTAACTTGTAATTTTAAACTCGATTACCTCGAAATGTCGTTTTCCCAAATATGTTTTTCCGTGATCACGATTGCCGAAAAACCACTGAACCGATTATTTTCAATTTTTGTTCAATTGATCACAATTAATGCTTCTCGTATTTTAACGATTCCTTTTTTATGCATAATTTTTTTTAGATGATAATTTTTTAATACAATTTTTAGAGCTTAGCGGAGCAATTCTTTAAGAAGAACGTTCCCGAATACAGGAAAAAACTATTATTTCTTTAACTAATCGTTAAATTACGAGGAATACTCATATACTAATTGGTTTTTTTTTATATTTTGGGATTTTAGTTGACCTATTGGTCTTTAATCGTGATCACCGTATAGCTCTATAGCGTATATGAGTTCGAGAAAAAAGCCATAGCTTCGCTAATTATCAATACATTTTTATAAACTTTTGCTTATTTATTTCACTTAAAAATGTACTACTAAAATATTATAAGTTTGATGTAATGAAATCATTGCTTTTTTCCTTTACGTAAATTCACATTATCTTGACTTTTTTCACACAAAAGGGTATGTAACCCCGTAATGCTGGAGACCGCGTTTGTAAGTAAGTGCTAGAACGTTCACTCACTTACCGGCGCGTGTATATGTGTGGATGATTGCAATTGCATGTTCACGTTTGTGGCCAAGTTTTTGTTATCGCCAAGGACACGAGCGTTTGTATGTTTGGAATGAGAGATATTGTGAAGGCATATATGAGGGATTCCATGAGAAAAAGGCCGACCGCAAAATATGACCATTATCGATTCGAACGAAACTTTGCAGGTGTGTTCGCTGTATGAATCTCCATGATATTCTTTGGCAATTGGAATATTTTGATACAATAGTAATTTTTCAAAAGGGCGTAAACGTTTCTACGCGTATGAATTTCAATTTTTTTTGTTCGATTACTGTATTTTATACAGCAAAACTATCTGAGAATAAGTTACAGGGAATGAATACTTCTGTCCGAAAAAATATACACTAAAAAAATGTTGTGTCATTTAAAAAAAACAAAAATTTATGATAAAAATTTAAATTGCGAAAAACCCATTTTTTTAAATTTTTTATATTTTGTTACCAAAAACCTAAAGAGAAAAGAAACATTTTTATTGTGATTGCATGATGGAGAAAAAATCGGTAAAAAAGTTTTTTTTTATTTCAACCATAGGGTCTGTTGATTAAACTATACAGCTGAATCATATGCTGGTTATTTTCATGTAACTTTAAAATGTTTCACAATATCGCCTTGATGTCAAAGAGAAAGTTGCAGGAAAGTTTACGGGCCTTTTGAAAAACCTACTGATGGAGAAACGCGACTAACTTATGAAAAGGTCGCAATAAAACAAAATAATTGTGTTGTTAAAACAAAAGTTAAAATATCTCGAGAACTACTACATTTTAGAAAATTTTTGTTAAGAGCATTTCGATTTAAAATGGCGTTTAGAATAATATTCAAAAAGAAAATTGTATTTTTGACTGCAAATAGTAAGAATTATAAAAAATGTCAAAAGTTGTTGTTAGCAAAACTTTTTTTTATTGAAAGCTTCTCCAGGATCCAAATACACTAAAAAAGTTGCTTTTACGTCTTTAAAACGGTAAACATTAAATTTTTGACATTTTTTGATGGAGTAACACGAATAACTTTTAAAAATAGAATAATTACACGAATTAATTGTTTTTGAAGGAGCAAAATTTCAAATATCTCGAAAACTATCGCATTTTGGAAGATTTTTGTTAAATGCATTTTGATTTTAAATGGTGCTTAGAATTATATTCTGTAATAGAATTACAATTTTGTATGTCTATTAGTATGACATTTAAAAACATGTACGAAGTTATTGTTAGGAAAACTTTTATACCGATTTTTTCTCCATCTCTTTAGGTTTTTAGTAACAAAATATAGAAAATTTAAAAAATGGGTTTTTTCGCAATTTAAATTTTTATCATAAATTTTTGTTTTTTTGAAAAATGACAACATTTTTTTCAGTGTATATTTTTTCAGACAGAAGTATTCATTCCCTGTAACTCGTTTTCAGATAGTTTTGCTGTATAAAATACAGTAATCGAACAAAAAAAAATTTGAAATTCATACACGTAGAAACGTTTACGCCCTTTTGAAAAGTTGCTCTTGAGTCAAAATAATCTTATTACCTGTGGAAAATATTTGGTCTTGCATGACGGTGAAACGTGTAAAGTTTCATTGGAATCTAAGATGGTCGGTCACGATTTTAAAGATTTTCGGACGGATCTTCGTGGAATTCCTATGAGAGAATCTGCACACTAGTAGAAGTACAACAAAAGCAAACTAATGCAGTAGAAGAAAAGAACACATGTAACATGCCAGCAAACTACTTGAACTCATCTAAATGCCAGCAAATAATATTTATTTATAATTTATAATTAGACACATGCTAGTGAACTCGGGTGATTCGTAGTTATACTGCCTGAGCTCGACCCTCATTAGCAGAAGACAAAGATTAAGCCCGTACGATATTGCGCCTGTTCTAATGACCCTGCCACTTCTAGTTTTCCGATCTAATGGCTCTAATTTATAATTAATGACAATTGCATTCTATTATAATGTGTCGTACTATGCTGACCGGAAACGGAAAATCCACGTGCGTCGGTAAAGCAATCATAGCATAATATATCCAATCCGCTCCTCCAAGATTCTGAATTTTCGCCTCTGAACGAACATAAATTATTTCAAAGAAAAATTATGGCCTTCTGAAAAAGTAACACTTCATATCAGTCATAATGTATTTACTACGATCTATCTGCTGCTTTTGATAGAGTAAACAAGATATAACAATCACAAAATCGGAGAAATTTGTAATCCTTGGTAGTTTCTGAAATTGATTTAATTATGGTTGTCAATGAAGATTTCCAGACACCCGCATTTAATTCTACATCAAGAATAGTCCAGGGAAGCAATTTGTGACCGTTGATGTTTCTGATTTACTTCAATGTGTAATTATCGCTCACCAGTCTTTCATTAACTATCTCAAAATATTTCATCCCATCAGCTCAATTGAGGATTGCAGATTTCTCTAACAGCTTGAAAGCTTCGCTGATTATGCTGTAACAAGAACAGCGTTTGTGTTACTTCGAAGAAATTCTCGGTGATCGAATTCTCACAAAAGACAATTTGGCAGAGCTCTGAAATGTTTTATGACTGCCGAAAACCTTGGGACAATTTCACCCACAGTACACTGATTGTTAGCGAGGGAGAGTGAGGGTCCCTTTTCGACTGGCCTGTGATTTTAGTCGCTTGATATGGTCATCCTAGTTATACACCCGTGACTTGAAATTAAATTTAACGCTATGCCATTTTTCTCCTTAGTGGAGAACAATTTTGGTAAAAACTATTTTTCTTGATTAAGAAGAAAATTGTTTAGAACCCTTGAGCGTGAAGAGCACAAAGCCTATAACTAAATTAATTATAGAATTTGCTTTTCGACTTTGTCTCATCAGAATTCGACACTAACTTGGTTAACGGACTAAGCTAGTGCCGCATTGACGCTAGAGCTCCTGCTAAGCCAAACTACATGTTTCGATTCCATTAGTTCTCATCAGCTTGAAATGAGGTTCTTTTCATGCGAGACATCACGTTTGACTAGGGGTTTGCTCAGGAACAAAAAATGTGTCTCCGTTTTTTTGGAGCTAGGGTCAATCCGGCGCTAGCTTGGTCCGTTAACTAAGTTAGTGTCGTATTCTGATGAAACGAAATCGAAACGCAAATTCCATAAGTAGGGTAACAGTTCCCTAATTCATCATAGCACCTCTATTCATCCCACCCATTTGAACACATTTGTTAGAGCAGTGTCTGCTATCTCTATTCAATGCATTAGCTTAAATGGAAAGATGAATAAGGGTGCGTTGTACTCGACTTTTCACTTTGCTCAAACGCGAGTATTTTACATATTCCAGGCAAAATTTTGATTATATTACTTCTTAGGAACGAAGCAACGGTGTTGAACCTATTTAAGCGCAATCCAGTGGCATTTGGCCGAGTTATCAACGAAATAGAGTGACATCCTGACTAATGAGATGAATAAGCGTCTACCCTAATTTAATTTAAATCGATCAAACTCGGTGTTCAACTTAATTAACAATTTTATTTTTCATCGTTGATCGACAGCGACTAGTATTGATAGAAATATTGTCTCCAAAGAAAAGAAAATTTATTCCGAAACTTTTGAGTATTTTTAAGAATATCCATCACCTCCACAAAATCGTCAACGAAAACTTTCCATAGATTCCAAACAATTCCTAGAAGCTTCGTGGTCTAACTTTCAATTTATTACACCCGATTCGCAGCCAGTTTGTTCGAAAACAGTTTCGATAACACCAAATTATAATCAGTTCGATGGCGTTCGCTGCTTGGCAGGGTGGGTGCGGCTATAAAACGCACCTTTCGACTGTATCGCTACGAAAAACTGCTGTAAAACGTTCGTCCTGCCAGTCGATGCGTCAGTAGACGGGAATTGCAATAATGAACTTCCTTCTGACTAGTGGGTACTAAATAGCCAAATCTGCCAGATCCAGGTCGTAGCGGAAAGCAATAAAAAGTTTGATAACGGAAACAGGGAAAGCCAATAAACGCGGCAAATTTGACAGACTGGTGAAAGAACGACCACTAAGCTTGTTTACTGCGCTTGCTACTGTTTTCACCGGCTTTGATTCAGTGATATTTGGAAAATGTTTTAGAACACTCTTCTGAGCACGTTTATGGTCGAAACGTAATTCCATTAAAACCTAAATTGGAGCACGAATACACTACGCAAGACGATAGCCATTAGAAACGCTGTGGTTCTTCCTTCCCGGAAGGGTGCAGAACCAGGTGTGCGAGTCGTAAATTTTCATTGCACTTGTTTGTTACTCCATTCATTTATCAGTTTGCAAACTGCGTCGATCTCAGTGTAGGATTACAAATTTGAAACATTTTATTATCTATGACGCAGTGTGTTTAACGGTTCTTTTACGGGTCGAAAGTCAATATTTTCGAACCATTAACGGCTCCTCACACACTCATGGGGACTAATCTCAGAAGACACGTTACACTCGTACTTTGCTCGACTAATCCATTGTTTCAATTGGCGCATCTACCGTCATCAATCTTTCCGAGTTTCCCTCGAGGCGCACCGTTCCGCACCGGTTATCGTTAAATTTCACTTTGTATGTACCTTTAATTACCACCCTCGTGGCTCAGCTGGCGGTAAGACGTCCGTCTCGGGATTCTTTCGCCTCGGAACGAGGGCACAGGGACTGCGGTTGTGTGGCGTTAAATTTAATTACATTGCAATCGCCGCGAGGGTCGACCGCACAAGCTTTGCTATGTAGTAGTTGGGATTTGCTGCTGACTGCAGCCGAGTGGTGGTGACGGGCTTGGCATTGGATGGGGGCGGCGTAGAAAGTAATTGAAACTGCCTTGGGAAAACTCAATTGTCCTGTGTAGCCACCACAGGTCGATTAGGACCTATTTGTAGGTATTTGTAGCTGGGGGAGGGGAGGAGGGTGTAAATAGAATCAAAATAAAGCTAGAGTGAGTGGTGAGTGTGTTCGATTTGTAGCACAGGAAAGAAAAATCATTTCAAAGTACGATCGTCCGACACGCCACCGTAGGTGGAAAGGGACCGCCCGGTCGGTGCATTGCTTGATGATGCCTGTGCCTTAAAGTGATTGTAGCCAGAGCTCCACCAACCACACGGGATTGCGTTTATTATGCGACCGGTAATGCAATTAAATCATGTCCGCTCACGGCAGGACATACGCGAAGCGCATAAATTCTGACACGGAAATTGTGGTTAGCACGTTAGTAATTATATAATTCCTTGCCGCTGCAACGATTCCGTCAGAATTTCCGTCAAGAAAATTAACTTACCATCAAACTAGTCAAGTACGAAAAATACCTTCAAAGTTAGCAAAATATGAGTGCTGCGATGTGAATCGAGGCACACCGAGAGAGAGACTGCTGAAAGCTGTAATTTTTGACACCACTCATCAAAAATCTCCAATCGCAGCTGTAAGCACGTCATGAAATTTTAACACAAACATCCTGCACCATATAAATTCAAGTGCCTTTTCCTCCCTTCCCTTCCCGGTCGGTGTCAAAAAGCTGCCAACAGCCGGGAGGTCCCGGTCATTCAAATGAACTTCCCCTAGTAGAAAGTGAGGCGAACAACATGCAATACCTACCACCAACCACTCGAGAGTTCTCGCTCCTCCCCAGAGACGGGTGAGAAAACTGCACCTTCCCTTCCCCTCCCTTGCAGAGAACTAACAGACAGGCAGTACGTACGGTGGAGTAAAACTTCCTGCCAGGCAAAAATCACACCAAATAGTCATGCAGTTGAAACTGAAAAGAGCCATCATGCAGAAAAAAAAACGGAACCTAGCTTTCGCCTATTCGGCGAGCGAAGAAAAAATAAACATTTTTCACTGTATTTAACAACTCTTTTTACCGTAGCCCCAGTCTCTTCTTGTCCAATTTAAATTTGCATGACTGGATTGTTCTGGCGCTCGTCTTCTTCCCGCTGCTCCGCGCCATAACTTTCCTGTTTCCTGAACAAGTTTTTTTTTTCTGGTATGCCCTTGTATGAAACAAAGTTGTGTGTTTTTTTTTGTTTCACCCGTCACTAGTCACACTACCTATCTAGTTTGTTGTACCGCGGCCCCCCCGAGTGAGAGACAGCGTAGAGAGTGTGCCGCAAAAAAGCTGCTAAACGTCGACACTTTTATTTTAGTTTTCGCTTTTCAGCAATTTTCATTCACCTCTCCAGTGCTGATGTGCGCTGCCTAGGATGTGGGGAGGAAATGAAGCGCAGCGAAAAGCGCGCCTCCCGCCTTGACAAGTGCTCATAAAATGGGCATATAATAAAACTTAATTTTCAAATGTTTTTTTTCTTCTTGTTTCTTTACAGGTGAGTTGCCCCGACGTTGGCAGTAAGTCGCTGTCCTTTTTATTCCGATCGGAATAGAAGTCTCGTATGCTACGTGTGAGTATTGTTGTTTTATCATGCAATGAACGATCAGTTGACGGATCAAGAAAACTGAAGTCAAGAAGTCAAGTGGTCAAGGATCATCTATATGATAAAGGGGACGAATTCACCGTTGAAGTCATCAAATTGATCCAAGAGCCTGCCAACCAAATGAACCTGTTCACAGTAGTATAAAAATCGGTACCGGTCGACCATTTTGAATTTGATTGGATCAGTACACAACAATTAAAATTTGGATAGAAAGCCATTTTTCGAAAATTTAACTTCTTATTAAGTCACAACCAACTTTCTAAAAGGACTTTTGTACAAATTATCCACACGGAATTATAATTTCATTATACATAACTCATATAACTCATCAATTTCGAAAAAAAATATGAATTTCAAATTTTGTTGTTCTGGTAATTTTTCACATTTCATTGATAATGTTGGAAATGTTGAATCCTCGTCGTTCTTGGTCGTATTTCCGGACCTAGACTCTTACCACTTCTGTGCGTCGTGAATGTGTGAACAGGTTTCAATAAATTGATAGGAAAAAGTTAAAGAAGAATTATTATATAAGAGTGAGTAATAAAACTTTTTAAAAAACAGCACCGTCTCGCCACGTTTAACAAAATTATGATAAAATGCGTAATAAGATTTTAAATGTTTCAATAACAAGCATTTCCAATAAAGAGAGCATAAGATGTTTTGATTTTCTCCAGAGTAATGTTTGTTATTTGAATGATAAGTTTGTAAAGTACATTCGTATTTCTGTTGTAAGACAGTTCCCTGTACTCTTGATGAGCACACGCTGACACTTATGTGTGCTCGGCGAAAATGATTTTTCTATTAGCCAAGAATTCAGGTTTTGCGCTCATATCATCCGAACGCAAAACGATTTTTGTTGATGCTTAATTTCATTTTCAAATAAAGGATGTGTTCAGTAGAAACCCTGTTTGAACAATCGTACAACAAACAATAAAAATGTGTAAGAAAACTAACAAACCGGGTAAAAATATGTGTAAAAACAAACAGGGCAACAACTGATAAAAAGTCGGGTTTAATGAGATGCCGGATAAGTTAATCGCAAAATATTTGTACTATTAACCATGCTAATATGTAGCAATGTACGGACAAGATTATATTGTTTCATTCAATTCACACACAATATTAGTCAATCAATCACTTACCCATCAGCTTTTGCTCATAGGCTGCGTTCACACGAAGAACTTGATGATGTAACTAGCTGCAGAATTTGACCCGCTCTGAATAGCTGCTTATCTATGTCCTATCTATGAATAACTGCCTGTCTATGTCTGTGTGTAGTTATATACACAACGCAATGGAACTGTAGAACGGTTTCAATACGCATTCATGGAGAGCGACTAAAATGTGGCGACTGGTTGCATCTTTAAGTTAGTAAATTGTGATTAACTTTTTGATTTCATCCCCCCAGTATGTGGTAAACAACTTGGCCGCAATCATCTTTAAGTTACTCGTTGGAACGTTGCAATACATTTGTATGGTTTAACAGCGAATACGCAGTGAAGCATCTTCTCCCATGGTCGGTAATCTGGGAGATAATAGAGGAAAACTGATTGATCAATTGGATTTGACACGAGCTTTCCTCTTCCATCTTTTCTCAGTAGTTAACAGTTATGTGTCCAACAAAAAAAAAAACACCTTTAAAAGGCCAACGAGGGTACCCGGGTACCCACAAATTGAAATGCTCATAACTATGGCTTCCTTTAACCGATTTGGACACTTTTAGATATTTTGGATTCAGGAACTCGTCCACTTTTTGATTCTGTACAATAGAACCGGAAAAATGAATCTAGTTTTTGGTAATCCGGATTTTCCGGAGTAATGTTCCAGTATTGGGATATGATTTGTAAATTTTAATAATGTACTAGCAATATGAGTATCAAAACTCTTCAAATTGTCTCGGAAGTCTGTTTTTTATTGTTACGAGACCCTATGGCAATTTAAAAAATGGAATTGGAATGGAATGGCCACTCACGGCCCCACGGGAACCTGCTCCGGAATGTCCGTTCCGGGGTCAAATCATCAAATGGTTCCAAAACCACGAGATACAGCCTACTGATGCAATTCCAAGAATTTTGATACCCATATAGCTAGTATTTCATTGAAGTTCGCAAATAGTACCCCAGCACTGGAACTTGCTTCCAGAAACCCGGATTCCCGGGAACCGAATGAAATAACCCGATTCATTTTTACCAAGTCCAAAAGTGGATGAGTTCCTGAATCCAAAACGGCCAAAAATATCAAAATCGGTTGGATATTACCTTAGTTACGGGCATTTTAGTTTTGTGGGTAACCGGGTACCCATGTCGGCCTGTTACGTAGTAAAAAATTCAGGAGCCCCTCCTCACTCCCAGCCTTACTATATCAACAATATTATTAACCCAGAAGCTTGACTTAGTGCAGTTCTAAGATGTCACAAAGTTTCAATTTCCAGCTATGGATAAAACATAGGAATTTAATTAATTGAAACTTAAAAAGGTACCCGGGTACCGCGTCGGACACACAACGGTTAATAACACACGTTAAACGACATTTTTGAAAGCATTCGTACGACTATGATACGGAAGATCCAAACACTTTAACTGATACTATTTACCAAAGTACAGTAAAATAATCCTCATCCTGCAGACAAACAAACATTACAGCTTTCATCATGAAACCAAACATTTATTTCATTCTTGATGTTGAGAATGAGAGTGAAAAAAAAGAACTAAAATATTTGATAAAGAGCTTTGTGCCAATTCAGATTTTGGAGTATTTAAGCAGCAAATCACATTAGAAAATGTTGCTAGCCCCAAGTTTCAAATTAGTAAACGAATTTACTTGGGAAATTTAATGATAATTCCAGATTTCAACAGCATCTAATAAGTTTAGGGATGTTCAATGCATTCCTAAATAAAAACGCGTTCATACTCGCGAATTAAAGGACAAAAACAGAAAAGGAATTCGCTGTTTCAAAGAGTGAGAAAAATTCGCACAAACCTTGAATCTGTTTTCGCGTTCATATTAAAATATGAAATTTCTCATCGTTGAAGTAAAGTAAGAAGATGAATGGTCCAAAGTGGCTTCCCTGTGAGATGCCAGACGTATTTGGAATAGCCATTCACTATATTGATGCTAAGTTGACGGCCAACAAGATATGATTGAAACCAACGGAGGAGTGAACCATTAAATCCAAACGTAGTTTATTTAGCGATCGTCATTATGTCAATTTTGTCAAAAGCGGTGGACAGATCGGCTTAGATAGCATTATCGAACCCTTCAGTGATTAAAGAACTGAAAGACGTCGATCGGCTACACCCAATCTATCATGATTTTTTTTTCATATTATCACCCCTTAATAACTAAAAAGCCAAAAAGTGAGCCAAATGCAGTGATATTTTCAATTCCATCAGAAAATGTATCAAAGACTATGGGAAACATAAAATTACCGCTTAAAATGGTTTTGAGAGTTAAAATATCTCATCCAATAAATTGCGTGTGCTTAAATAAACACAACAAATTTTATGTTGTTTCACACATTTCTCCGAATTTTCTGATAGACAACACTTCTTTTACACCTGTCGCAAACTTTTGTCACATAGTGGAATTATTAGAACTGATTCCAACAATAAAATTCAATTAAATATAGGTGAACATGGGGAGACTTGACCAGGTTTTCAGTTAAACCTACGTAAAACTCAAAAAAACTTTTCAATCTTTTAAAACTCATTTAATCATAATGCGCAGCAGTATTGCGCATACTCATAATTTTTGTAGAATTTTGGTTTGCCTTTTCCAAAGTTATAAAAGTTTTTCAGAGATGAGTTTTTTAAATTTAGACATAAAACATGCTGTCTTCATATTTTTACATATTGTTGAGATCCAGTAAAAAATATAAAAGCATTTTATGAATTTCGATTTTTTTATCCATTCCTTTTAAGGATTAACTGTACTGCTTACATTGCTTGTACACACGTCACGAAATCAGCCATATTACTGCTAACTTTGTTTACTAGTACTAAAAGATATAGACTGATGTTTGAGGTGGTATTTTTTGTGACGTGTTTAACAGTAACAATAGATACCACAGCATAGTAACTAACAGAAATTTTGCATAGTTATTCAGCTTATTTCAACGTGGTTAAATCTCCCCATAAAAACTTGGTCAAGTCTCCCCAACATTAGTTGTTGTGTAAAATGTCGTGCTAATGTTAGTAATACATATTCCAATGTTCCGATTGATGTAAAACCATTTCACCATTTCATAAGAAATAAGATGATATATGAGTAATTAAAAAGTAATTATTAGTCGAGTAGATATGTCCATACAAAGTTTGATAAAAAATTACATCGTTTAACACAAATTTATTAAATACGGAATATTTTCTATAAGGAAAGTATTTCTCATTCCAAACTTTCAAAATTACTTTAAGGGGTCGAAACAAGTATAAAGATATTCTAGAAAAAAAATTTAGGAACCTAATAGAACACGTCATAGCTAATAATAGAATTTTGCGCTTGGTCAAGTCTCCCCACGTTCCCCTATTGCTTACTTTTCAGTCGCCATTATACATGGTTCAAAAATGTAAATGAAATGACAAAAATGGCAGCTGTATTGTTTAATATTGAAATGTAATGATCCCATTAGTGCAATAATAAAGCAGTTAGATGTCAAAATTCTACAGGAAATACGCGTCAAACGATGGATAGGTCTGCGCATGAATTTTCATACGCTAGGATTTAAAGGGTTGTTAATATTGATACAAACATTGTAATACAAGCCGGTTGCTGATGAGGGATTCTATGAGAAACCGGCCGATCGCAAAATATGACTAGCGTCGATTCGAGGTGTTCGGTTTATTTTGCTACAAGAGCAACTTTTCAAAAGAGCGTTGACATTTCTACGTGCATCAATTTCCAAATTTTTTTGGTCGATTACCCTATTTTATATAGCAAAACTATCGAAGAACGAGTTTGAGGGAATGAATACTTTTATAGGAAAAAATATACATTGAAAAATGTGTGTCATTTTGCACAGAAACAAGAAATTAAAATGATGAAAAAACCCATTTTTTAATTATTTCAAATTTTGTCAACCAAAATCTACAGAGAAAAAAAAACATTTTGAATATGATTATATGATTGAGAATTTAATGGTAAAAAAGTTTTCATAACAATAATTTTATGCATGTTTTTAAATTTCATACTAATTGACATGCAAAACTATAATTTTATTACAGAATATAATTCTATGTATAATTTTAAAACAAAATGCATTTAACAAAAATCTTTCAAAATGCGATAGTATTTGATATATTGGGAATTTTGCTCCAACAAAAACAAATAAATCGTGTAATTATGCCCTTTTTAGTCGCTTTTCCCCGTCATAAAATTAAACTTTTTCAGTGAATTTGGATCATAGAGAATAAATAAAAATGTTTTCCTAATAGCAACTTTTGACATATTTTAATAATTCATACTATTTGCAGTCAAAAATACAATTTTCTTTTTGAAAATAATTCTAAGCGACATTTTAAATCAAAATGCTCATAACAAATTTTTTTTGAACTGTCATAGTTCCCGAGATATTTAAAATTTTGTTTTACTAACACAATTATTTTGTTTTAATATGACAAAGTTTTCAAAAGGCTTGTAACATTTCTGTGTAACTGTGGAAAATATTTAGTCTTCCATGCCTGTAAAACGATTTTGGAGATTTTCGATCAGATCTTCGTGGAATTCCTCAGGTTGAACTAAAATTTGCTAACCAAAACATGCCTCTATTATATACACTCAGGTACATTTTAAGAGCTTTGCGCATATTTTTTGAATTCACGCGGTTTTTATTTACGCATATTTTTGAATTTATGCGATATCCATTAACGGGGTTTCCATCAACGCGGATTCCTTAATTTACGCGGTCTTCAGTTACGCGGCGTTTGAAATTTTCGTGGTTTTCATTTATGCGGATTTTGGAATCTAGGCAGTTTTCATTTAAGCGGCCTGTTACCCCCGCTTAAAAAAAAACTGAGTGTACTAACATTCTTCTAAACATACTATTCAGCCAAACCTAATGATTATTTAACAAAAATGTATAGTTCGTGGGAATCAAGTACTAATACACAATCATGCGCTGTTGGGCCCTATTCAAAAGTGACTCAGGCATCACTTCGTTACAACTTCATTAACTTCTTCTAACAAAGCTGGATCGTCTTACAGTCTTCGACAAAGTTATAGATATTCAAATTATCTTTCATATTTTCACTTGAAATCCTGCTGCATGCAAGCGGTGAAAATGCTAGTGGGTTTTCTCTATGTTGATATATGTATACATTTAAAGGTTAATAAACCAACTCTCCCAGTGGCGTACCCAGAGGGGAGATTTTGGGGGTTTAACCCCCTCCCCCCAAAACCAAAATTAATTGGATTGTAAAAAATGAATTGATGCTGACGAATTAAATTAAATATTCTACAAAAGATTTTTGGAAAAATATTCTCTGATCACTACATTGAGAACCGTGTTTAAAGCGTAATGAGCACTTTTGGAAAATTGTGGGATGGGGATCTTGTAACTTATCTCTTAGCCGAAATCCCATAGTTGTCAAATTGCTTCAGTGTAAAATAAAATAACTATCTGAATTATTATGAGCTCGCTTTTAGAAAGAAAATATGGATTAGAGACAATTTTTCGAATGGGAATCTAAATTTGAATAGGTTGATTATATATAAAAACATAAACTTGCTCACCGAAAACTTGCATACATTTCAACATTTGCTGAAACTGTTTTTTAGATTGTGTAGAGTTTGGACAAAAATTCAATATGGTTAACAACAAGAATAACATTTCAGAAACTAGTTGAAAGTTGATGATACATGACGTTTACAGTTTGTCTCTAGCAGGATCGGTTTTATGAGCATTTGATTTTTGTTGTATTAGCAACTATATGAAAAGCCTCTAAGCAGGATTGAAATTAATAAATATATCAATATATTTCAAGTTAGTGGTTATTAATGGTGTATATTTGAGTGCTTCAATGAATGGCGTACTAAAATGTTGTGTACTAGGTACTGGGACTCGTTGCCAAATTGTGAGCTTGACTAATGAAGAAAAGTAAAATCAATGCTCGATAAATTTTTAACGGTCACGATCACATTCACACTGCCAAATTTTGATGTTAAGTAACATTGAAGTATTTCAAAACGTAACACTGTTCATGTGCTGATAAAATAATTTTGGGCGGTTAATCTTCCTAGAAGTAATTATAAAGAATTTACTCTTCAAGCAAATTTGGGTCGAGACTTAATGTCTCCAGCAAAGTTTTCGAAAATGCTATTTCAAACAACTTTGTCAAAGACATAAATATCCCACATATTAAGAGTATCGAAATATAGTAGAAGAAAACCTTTACAACAAGTTATTCTGAAATTACTGTATTTGATAAATTTCTTCTGCGGTAATTAAACAATAAATTCACATTACGTTCAAGGTATGAGCTTCTGAAGCTTGCAAAAAATATTTAAGAAAACTGGCTTTAAAAAATCCCAGCTATTAAAAGGACTAGCGGTTTGCCCAAAAACACAAAGAGTGGTTCCATTTTCAGGAGATAGCATCAATTCGGCGCTAGCTTAGTCCGCTCACTAAGTTGGTGTCGGATTCTGATAAGATGAAGTCGAAACGTAAGTTTCATAACTAATTTAGTTATAGGTTTTGTGTTCTCAACTTGCAATGATTATTTCAAACAATGTTCTCCGTAGCGCAGAAAAAATAGTTTTCATCTGAATTTTTCTTCAGTAAGGAGAAATATAGCATGTCTCTATATGCTGCATTCATGTAGCTTTCACATTTTCAAAAAAAAAAAATGTTTAAAATGACATTATCAACAACTTTGCTGAAGGCACCATGTCCCTTAATATTTTTGATGAATTAATTATCTCTACGAGAATTAATCACTAAAATTTCTCTATCAAAGCATGCGCTGTTTTATGTTGATAACTTCTCGAAGTTGTCAAACCTTCAAAGTCAAGGATTATTAAATTGGGTGATCTTGAACGTTGAAAATCCCATACAAACATTCAGAAACCGTCTCAGGGATGGACCGATTGAGCTTTCAATGATTCATTATGTTTCTGGCCAGTCTAATCCACATGCTTCCCGTTCGATTACCAATCAACAAATGTGGCACAAAAATACATGTGCGGCTTTTATAACTTTCCAATATTCGATTAAACCGTTTAGGTGTTCCGTATTAATGAATCTGTCTGGGTAGTTTCGGATTTTCCGAAAGATTTTCTGCAAATCAGTTTTGGTGTTGTTTATGTTGTTTACATACCTCAAAATTTAATACAAAAATGCTAAAAGCATTTTCCAACTAATTAATGTAATTTCTTTTAGTACAATCAATGTTACTATCGTACAAAACCTAACACTCCAGTTTTACTCAATATTTTGAAAAGGGGCCCTTATATTGAACGGGTTGCCGTAGTCGACATGCAAATTCAAACGATCAGATGACACAATCCTTCTAGCTTACCATTCAAAATTTTGCAATAAGCACTACCTCCGCTCAGATTACTATATGCAATTATCAAAACCAAATCCGCGTGTGTTAGATCTACGACTAGACTGCTAAACCACAGACAGTTGCAAAACCAGTGATCAGATGGACAGACTTACGGAGGTAATACAAATGCAGATTAGGGTATAGAAAATAGTTGACATTAAATTGATGAAAATGAAAATATGGATTTTTTTTGTAAGTATTTATTTTTTATGCAACTAATGAAGATTTTTTGAGGACATTGTTTTCCTGTTCAAATGCCCACCATTTGATTATAATTTGATAGTTTGAACAAGAATGAGTCAATAACTGGACAATTTAATATGCTTTAAAACCCTTTGCGAATTTCTTATTCCCGTTGAACGTACAAGCGCCAATTCACGATACCGCATTTCATATATTTTTATAATTGGCAGCTTCGAAGAACCGAAGGGGAGTGGTGAAGGCATGTAAAAATCATAATTCAATTCTAAATTGTGTTTTGTAATATGGAAAAAACCTTAATCCATTTACCTTCTTGTTTCCGAGAAAAATGATTTGATAAAGAAAGATTTGCCAGAAATCAGTTTAAAAAACTCCTAGATTCGAATTCCTAATAAATGAGAGATCTCATATTATAAAAATCAAATCACACTAAAAATATCGCAGATTATTTATTGATAACGTTTGTTTTATGTCAAATGGACTGTCAAGAAGTGTATCTGAATTTCTATGCTTGCGGGACATTATCCGGGATCAGTTGTTGCCAGTGAACACAAACAATGTTTCCGTTTTGTCGACCGCCTGATACTGACGAGATGTTAAAACGCAAATCTATGAATTACTAAAGAATGTTATGTTCGATAAATTTCGAAGAGGTACATTTTTTTCTCTTAATTCAAAACCACATTATTTTCTTTAGTGGTAGAAAACAATGCAAAACATAATTTCACGAAACCGATCCGACCAACTGGCAAATATTTTCAATTTACACCACTTTTCACGAGTCCGGCTGGGACATCACATTCAATCGTTCATCATCATGAATGTTGCAACTCTTCTCCACTTGTCAGCTAAGTTGGCCGGAGACGAAGGAAGAAATAAAAAGCTACAAAATTCCAGAAAACGACGCTTGCATTTTTCGCTCAATAATTGAGCAATAGCCAGAGTTGTCTAAGTCTTGGTTCTGTCTCGGACCGAAAAAAGTACTACCCAGCCAGCAGCAGCAGCAGCAGAGGGCAACTTTTCGCTTCGCTTTTCATGTTCCCGTGTCACTTCAGGACTTAAAATACACAGAACTACACGAAACTATACTTCGGCGCTGCCGGCGATGGAAGTGGCCTGACAGAAGAGCGGAGACCTTTTCCCCGAGAAATGGTGCAGCTTGCACGAAAGTGCGGAAACTTTTTTTGTTCTGTTGCCCCAGCAGAGTTACCCGTTTGCTGGCATCAGTCGACAGGATTGGGGGTTCGGAGAGTCCGGTCGTCTCCGCGGGGTCTCCAAGCAGAAGGAAAATGCTATTAACTTATTGCTACATGAATTTCTTATACCCGATTGTTCCCTTTTCGCCGGTTGATTATTCAACCAGAGTTGTGTCTCGTGTCCGTGCACTCCAGAAGTGTCATTCCGCCGGGGAGCAGCTTCTGCCACAGAGTCAAGCGTGCCCGCTCGGTGGCAGAACAAATGATCGATCGAGTGCTGCCATCGCCATCAGATGTTCAGTTTCCCTCGGGTTGAGAAATGGTCTGGAGGGGCACTCGGAGGGCAACGTAATGTGAAAAATGACATTAATTTAAAACTAAGCAGGAAATTATTAACTTCCGGTTACTGGCAGGACAAGAAGCGTTCGACGCAGGACGTGTGATTGACGAATCGGATCGATTCGAATGGGCTTCAATGAAAACGGAAACAAAGTTCGACAGTGGAAGGTCTACCAACAAACTTGTTCCAGTCTACGATTCGTGTTGAATTCTGACCCTTGATGGTTTGAGCAGGAGGTGTTAGTTGAAGGAATTTACCTTTCACGATCCACTTCGGAAGGAGTGGCACACAGCTACAACCCACAAGCCGAAACGCGTGCATTCTTCATATTCACGTTTTCTCGTTGGCACACCCGGGCAGGCTAGTTGCTGCAGTTTCATTCAGTCCAACCTTTCAACGTAACAGACAGGCCGATACAAACAGTACCCTCCACCACCCATTCATCCTTCTGGCCACCCCTACTTGACAGGTGGGTGGGTGGCAGCAGTGTATCGGGTCGTCAAACATAAAAGCCGGCAGCCAACACAAAAATGGGCTGAAAATAATCGATAAAACCCCGATAGCAAACAATAGCCCCAACAAGGCTGCCTTGCAGCACGACCGGATCGGGCACAATGGAAATGGCAAGAAAAAATAAACAAAATCAGTTATGCAGACGAGAACTGAAGGCACACTCCGACACACATACAGCTACACAATTGCAATATTGACGACGATATGCATCAAGGTAAATGGTACCGTAATGAAATAATAGCAGCGGATAGTGGGCGGGTTGGGAAAAATCGCTGGAACGAATCAAAGAGATAGTGGATTATTCATTCATATGCCGTACCGTGGATACTGGTGCAAACAACCGGCCGGGCTGTTCCTGGGTTTGGTGGGAAGAAGCACTGGATCGAGGTCAACGATAAAGTCTTAGCGGAATATCTAGAAATAGCAGATCATTGCTGATGGGTGGTCATTAGCGAAGGACTGGTTTGCGGTGATTGAGTCACATTGCGGTGAATTTGGGATATTAAGAGGTTTGATGTTGTTCTACCAAATGATACTTTCTGTATGGGCTAATAGGTTGGATATCAGTGCTAAGTGTCTAATATGATGGAACTGGATAAAATAAAATTATTTAACTTGCTTACTTGGACTTGAACTTTTTCCTAACACTATAATTAATTTCTTTTTCGTTTCATCGCCGGACCTGCTCGGTGACACCACGTGATACTTCTACGAAGGACAAGTAAATGCAAACAAACGAATGTTCCAAATTCGAGAGACAAATTTCGATTCAAGTGCCCGAGTTCTCGTACGCCAAAACAAAACTCTACCCCCAAAGCACCGAAAAAGAATTTATTTCCTTTGGATCATCCGCGTCTTCAGCACAAATAGCCGACCGTGCATCTCTCGGTGGCGAGTGCAGAGAAGTAGAAAAAAACCAAATCCGAAAGCAAAGTGTGCTACAAACCTAATGCGTTTTAGATGAGAAAAGCGCAACGCATTTTCCAGCCGACCTAAGCGCCTTTTTTCCGACGTAATCTGTTGGTCTGCCCACCAGCACCATGTCCCTACCACCACCGCCGAATTGC
Source organism: Topomyia yanbarensis (assembly GCF_030247195.1). Taxonomy (NCBI): domain Eukaryota; kingdom Metazoa; phylum Arthropoda; class Insecta; order Diptera; family Culicidae; genus Topomyia; species Topomyia yanbarensis. Next base: position 405,988,082 of record NC_080672.1, on the reverse strand, counting down.
TGCTGTACTCGGGAATTTCGTGACGATGAAAGACGGAATGATGGGAGTCGGATTACGGGTCGAGATTTATTCTTACGGCTACGTTCCCAGATACTCCGTCGCATTCGAAGGAGGCGGGAAGGGCGGGTGGGTTTTGTTTGGTCGCGCGACGCCGGAAGGGGAAGGTAGCGTTCCTTAAACAATTATAGAAATGCGAGGAGCTTGGGGTCGCTTCTCGGTCGGTTTCACAAGCAGCGAGAGAATGTGTTTCCAGGCAAATAAATATTTTCAATTAAAAGAGGATCAAAACTGGTGAGATACTGGCAGTTTTCGGGACTTTTGAATCTGATGAGCGGTCCCCGGAGGCTGAGCAAACCCGGAAGCGGGGGGTGCATACCCGGAGGGTAAGATTTTGCTCAATTTTGTTCGGATTGACCCCGGTTTTCCGGGTTGAATATGCTGATTGTAAGCTTTTGTGGCTTAGCCGAGATTTGTGCAGTTTGTTTCCGACGAATGAAAAGCGGGAGGGTAGGATTTTGCAACTGGTGTTGCGATCTAAATTTTCGCTTTCTGCTGGCACTGCAACTTACTAATCGATACTCCGTTTTTCCGCAAACAGGAAAGATCCAATCCGTTCCAATCCGAGGCAACCGTTTTGGAAGCATAATTGTGCGACTATGTCTCAATACAAGCCATTAAAGAAAATTTATATGAAAATTCGAAATAATTAATAAAATCTGTGCCGCATGTGCTGTAACGATCAAAAACACACTTCCCTCGGCAATGGTGGAGCCAACAAGCGGGCGGGCATAACACAGATTCGTGTTAAATATAAATATGCAGTAATAAAACCATACGAAACAACACCGCACACACCTCGTAGCCTCGTACGAATGCCAAGCTCTCTGCCAGCTAGCCGCTATATGTGTGCTCTGTTTCTGAGGTTTTCCGATGGTCGGGATTTTTGATACTCCCGCTGCTGCCGTAAGAGGGGAAAGCGAAAGGATATGCTTGTAGGAAAAGATGTTTCCTGTGTTTCTGATCCTATCGTGAGTCTGCAGGATTTGCTGCCCCGGTTGGAATGGGATGCTGAAACCGGTTCAGACCAATGAAACGTGTATTCGTAATTAATAATATACAAGACAGTAGTGGATTTCGGAACAAAAGGCAGCAGCAGTGGCAGCATCAACAGCAGGCACACAGTTGCCCCTAATGTGGTATTGTAGTAGTTGATAATTTTCACTGGCAGGGGGAACATGGTGCGGGGTGGAAAAATTTTAACGATGGCAAAAGTTGAGTCTAGGTCAATCACTGGATCGGACAGAAGGTATGGGTTTATGGTGAAGAGGTTTCGAATTCGGTACTTAACAAAATGGTCCATTATACTCATTGATTTAATGAGTTGTAGAAGAGTCAACCGCAAGCGGTTGCCACTTTTCGAATTGCAGATACAATGTATGAAGTGTAAATAAGGAGTTGGTCATTAAATAGAATCGCCTACTCTTCACTAATTTGTCACTGTTGTGAAGGCAGATCATTATCTAAATAGCTTACGATCCAGTATCAGGTACAGGATTGAACAAATTGTTTCTTACATTGGTGCAGCCTCATCAACGTTCTTCGAGTTGTTACAACGATGGTTTCAGAACAAAAAAAGATCAGTGGAATACATTGGGAACCAACTTCCAACGTCTCATTGGCTAATCCGTCAACAGCCTCAAATCGCCCATTTTACTGTATCTAATGTATTTATGACGTTCAAGATCTAAAGGAAACGATGGCACAGCCGATCCAAAGAAAATCAAGATAATAGTCTAGAACGAACTTAAACGTCGACTCATAAGACATAAGTCAAATTTCGGAATAGGAATACCACGTCTCTACTTCTAAGTTGATATTTCTGGAGATTTCTTTAAAGGATTCAATCGATATTTTTAAATTCTTGTCTGACAAGCGAACCGCTAATGCGATAATATTAGACGGCACACTCCATACTCAGGGATCAAACTACACAAAAAATAACATCGACTACATTCAATACTAACAGACTTTGACACATGCTGCTTACACACCATCAAAAAGCAACCTATACCTGATGCATGATGTATCAGTCCAAATGTCAGTACCAACAGCGCGGTAACAAAGATTACGCTTAGTATCTCCAAATCAACAACCAGTACCATCTGCAAAGAATCAAACACCGAAGAAGAGGGATTCACAATAGAATTATATAAATAGAAAAACCTGTTTTAATCCACCTAGCGGTGCAATTGTGCCTTTCTCATATCTTCAAACTTTGACTCCATGACCGATTATGTTCAATATAATTGTGAAAATGTTTGTTACATTATTAATACACTTTGCACCTACACACGCTCACCAACTACGGACCTGATGTCCTCCTTTCTTCCCTAGCTACGCTCCTGTAAAATCCATAAATCCTATGTCAGTCGAAAGAAAATTAGGTTGAAGATTTTCAGAGTGATTGCATAACCTTTCTATATGAGAAAGGCGAAGGCAAAAATTTGCCAAAATGCAAAAAATCAATCTTTGTTAATTTTTTTTTCGAGATTTCATCAAATTTCGACGTTTTGTGCATTTTAAAGACATTAGGTATCAAAACTATAAATTCGATTTTTAAATTTTCCTATTCAGTTCTTATTTTTATGAACTCAGAAACCGTCGTAGATAGCCAATGTCAAAGCGACTTTGGGTTGTCACTAGTGATTTGAACTGTTATAGTGGTATCAGTTTATATGTGTGGTCGCACTCTTAACCCTCAAAAAGGCAAGCTATAATTGTGACTTCAAGAAGCATCACTCCTAAGACCCAACGAAATTGTAAGCCTCTTTTTTGTCGTTTTATCAGTGAGAGAATCGAAGCCCCGAAAACATTCGATAATTTGTATTTCAAATTACAAGTTCATTGAAACTAGAGAACAATTACTAGTCGGGCCTCTGAGATTCTTTGCTTTTTGAGGGGTGAAGCCGTAACTCCGGAAACGGATTCAAATCGACATAATATTCAATGGCAGCCGAACATTTTTTCGACATAACATAAAATCTAGTCGTTTCATGCATTTTGGAGGTATTTGGCATCGCAAGTACGAATTCGATTTCTGAAATTTCATGTCGGCTTATGTGGGCATTTCATAGGTGACCGGAAGGATCGGTCTATATTTCCGGAACCATATAACCGATTCGTACAAAATTGTATAGAAATCTATGGCATATATACCTTTCATTTGGGACTAAGTTTGTGAAGATCGTCCCAACCTTTCCCGATAAACTTTGTGAGTTTGTTAATTTTTATAGGTGGCGATTCTTCCGGGGTACTTCCAGAACTGTTTACGATGGTCAATGCGGTCGACGAGACTTCGGTTGGCCGTCAATGACCTTTAACTGCTAATGCAAGTTGTATGACACAGATATGTTCATTTTAGCGAAATTTTTACCTTTTTGCCTTTTTTTTTGGTATCATTTTGAATCGGAATTTTCTATGTGACCGCATGCCACAACACCGGAACCGTTAGTTGGCTCAGAATTAAATTTAATAGCAGTTTACGGGGTAGTAAAAGCTTTCATTTAAGTTTGGTCCAAACGGTCTTGCCACCTCCGAGAAACCGATGTAATTGTTATTCTAAGTTCGGATACTTCCGCCTGGGTCGCCGGATCTGGCGATGGTGGCCAATGATGGTGCCAATGACTTTGAGTGACTGTTAGTGACCTAGAACTATAAATACAAGTAGTTGAGGTCGCATTTTTGAAAAAAAAAATCACCTTTATACATTCATCGCAGCAGCCGTTGAAATCGGGATTTTCTGCGTGATCGCTCTCATCATCCTGTAATTCCGGAACTAGAAGTCAAACCCACACAACATTCAATAGCAGCCAATAAAAACGTTTGACCTTTCATTTAAAACTAAATTTGTGATAATCGGTTCAGAAAATGCCGAGAAACTGATGTGGACAAATTATAACAAGATTTTCTATGTAACCGTACTCTTCAACTCATATCTCCTGAAGCAAATGTTTGATCAAAATAAAATCCAATAGCAGCCAATGGGAATATTGTACCTTTCATTTGCGACTAAGTTTGTGAAAATCGATTAAGCCATCCCCGAGAAACCGATGTGGAAATTTTATTGTCATGTCTGCACATACACACATACATACACACATACATAGCGCATTGGCAAGGATCATGCCGAATCACGGAGGGGCAAGAGGCAGCACGAGACGTCTCCTGGCGAATGTCTCATCCTCAATCCTGAGATATGGCGTACAGGCCTGGGCTGCTACGCTGAGCTCAAAGCGGAACCGGACGAAGTTGACAAGCACTTTTCGCCTAATGGCTGTTCGTTGTCGCAAGTGCGTACAGAACGATATCGTCGGAGGTGGTATGCGTAATTGCCGGGATGATTCCCATCTGCATCACTCTGGCTGAGGACGTAGAATGCTACCAGCGGAGAAATGAACGTAATGCAAGGAGACTGGTTCGAGTGGACTCGTTGGCTCAGTGGCAGCAAGAGTGGGATTACGCGGAGAAAGGAAGGTGGACCCACCGACTCATCCCAAATGTGTCTACTTGGGTACATAGGAAGCATGGAGAGGTGAACTTCCATCTGACGCAGTTTTTGTCCGGGCATGGATGCTTCCGAAAATACCTACATCGGTTTGGACACGCTTCGTCACCCCTTTGCCCGGAGTGTGTGAACGTGCAAGAGACACCGGAACACATGGTCTTCGGATGCCTCAGATTCGAAGAAGTCCGAAGGGGTATGCCTGACATAACAGTGGACAATATCGTCGAAGAGATGTACCGCGACGAGCCTAGCTGTCAACAGAGTTGTTACGAGTATACTCTCCGAGCTGCAAAGGAAGTGGCGAAGGGAACAACAAAGTAACGACATTGGTTATTGGTTAGAACGCCGCAGTGGAACCACAAATAGCGTTTCAGGAGAAATTCCGCCTCCGGGAAACTCACCGACGGTGTAGACTGGGTCCACCGCCGGGGACCAGTTGAGTAATACGCGATGTAGCACTGGGCTCGGGTCGTCGGGGCGCCAGCGAACCGGACGTCAGGCTCCACCGGAATCGCCGGACCGACCTGGACACTCTACCGGGTAGCTCGTGAGTAGGCTAGATCCACCGTCGGGGATTAGACCGAGTAGACGAGGCGGGGAGCTTAAAGGCTCACAGAAACGTACATCGGTATCGGGAGCGGTCTGCCGCCGGGGAATTCACGATAGGGTTGATTCGGCGCCGTGGCCTACCCGACAGAATCGTGACGAAAAGGGGAGCTAATTGGCTCACGAAACAAACACCGGTAACGAAAGAAATTCCGTTGTCGGGGAACTCTCAATCGGAGCAGGATAAGCGGTAAAGCTGGAAGATTTTAGTAGAGCTAAATGGCTCAAGAAAGCGGGTATCGGTGTCGGGGGAATTTCCTCCGTCGGGGAGCCATAGGTCGGAGTAGGATGAGTTCACCGTTGAGCACTATCCAAGCGGATCGTGATGAGGCCGGGAGCTGAATGACTCACGGAAACATGAGCTGAATGGCTCAGGGAATCAGCACCTAAACGGCTCACCACAGGGACGAGAAATAAACGGCGACGTAATGGATGGAGACAAGAAGCAGGAGAAGAACCGAGAGTTAAATTAAAGCTCATAGGTCGTGTCACTCCATGAACCAAGCGAGGCTCCGAGATAGAGCAGCAGAAAAAGGTGCGACGAAAGCGCAACGAACCCCCCCACGAAGTAATACGATGACGTAGTTCCGTGGGGAAGAAGGGCGTAAAAAGTAAGGAATGTTTTTAGTGGTTAGGCACGAACGTGAGTCGTGAGTCCCACACAGTGCCAACACACTACAGGCCAGGCTTTTGAAGCTTTTTTAACCTGACTATAAAAAAAAGCATACATACACACAGACATTTTCCGATCTCGACGAACTGAGTCGAATAGTATATGACACTCCGCCCTTATTTTTTGTTCATTTTAGTAGATTTTGAACCTCTGAGATATTGCGATTGTAACGGTTTATATGGGAAATTCCTGTGTGACCGCATTAATCAACCTATAACTCCGGAACCTATAGTCAGATTGGAATAAAATTCAATAGCAGATAATGGCAGTGTCATTTCTTTCATTTGAAATCATGTTTGTTCAAATCGACCAAAAATTCGTTGAGAAATAGACGGGATATTAATTTAGGAATTTGGCAAGTTCCCCGAGGGCAACAGGAACCGTCATAAGTGGCCAATGTGGTCAAAACTACTTCAATTGGTCATTATTAATCTAGACCCGCAAATACAAGTAATGTTGCATGCATTTTAATATGTATTGCATCATTTGGATATCATGGTGGTATCAGTTTATATGGGAATTTGCTATGTGACCGCACTCTTCAACCCGAAACTCCGGAACCGGAATTCCGATCAACAAAAAGTTCAATAGCAACCGATGGGAAGGTTGTACCTTTCATTTGAGACTAATTTTGTGCAAATCGGTTCAGCCATCTCTGAGAAACAGAGGTGACATTTTTTTCCACATACACACACAGACATTTTATGATTTCGGCGAACTGAGTCGAATGGTATATGTGAAACGACCCTCAGGGCCTCGGTTAACAAGTCGATGTTTGGATGTTTGAACCGATGCAAATAGAATAATAGACTGGAGCCACCATTTGCGAACCAAACCGGGGGTTCGTAAATTGAATTAATTCGTAAAAAAAGTGTTCGTTATTTGGGATTTAGTTCGTAAAAGAAGTTCGCTCCATATTCTTATTTCAATACCGCGACCAATATTACAACCGCGATTTTTCCTCTAATGTGGAAAACAACTTTCATCTTTCCAGTCCACAAAAAAGGTGATAAGAAGAACATCGACAATTATCGAAGAATTTCTGCTCTCTGTGCCGTTTCCAAACTTTTAGAGTTAATCGTGATGGAGTTAGTGTTTTTTCACTGTAAGGAATATATTCCTAAAGACCAACATGGGTTCAGGCCGAGCCGATCGACGACGATGAATTTGTTATACCCAACCTCTTTTGTGTTTGAAGTGTTTGAAGCGAATCAACAAACTGATGTTATATATACTGACCTATCTGCAGCTTTCGACGAAATTAACCACGATATCGCAATCGCCAAATTGACAAAACTTGGTTTCAGTGGATCACTCCTCCGGTGGCTCCAATCCAACTTAGTGTGAACATAGATGATGCCTTTGCCTACTCCGAACTGTTCTCCGCATACATTTGTTATTCCTCAAGGAAGTCATCTTGGATCACTCATATTCACTTTCAATTTTAACGATGTGAACTATCAGTTGAAAGGGCCACGACTGTCATGTGCAGACGACCTAAAAATTTTCAACAGAATTAAGAACCGAACGGTTGCACTCTATTTGTAGCAGCAATTTGACACTTTCAGCAGATGGTGGGAAAACAACTAAATGATTTTGAACCCAGCGAAATGTTCTGTGATATCGTTCTCTAGACAAAAAGATCCCATTGAGTTTGAATACAACTTGTCGGGCGAGCTGCGTCAAGAATCTAGGAGTGCTGTTAGATACGAATGTTACATTTAAGAATCACATTTCGTATGTTGTTGGTAAAGCATCGCGAAGCCTGGGCTTCATTTTCCGTACGGCTAAATTCTATACAGATTGTATCAAAAGTCTCTACTGCTCTCTAGTGCGCTCCAGGCTGGAGTATTGTTCGGCAGTGTGGAAATTATTACATGAATTATATTATTACCCAAATTACATGAACAGCAGCAATCGACTTAAAGGTATTCAACGCAAATTTATATTGTATGCTCTTCGACGCCTTCCTTGGCGCGATCCTTTTCGTCTCCAAGCTACGAGAGTCGGTGTCAACTCATCCAGCTCGATGCCCTTCAGCATCGTAGAGAAATTGCAAGAGCGCTCTCCATCTCTGATCTTCTATCAGGACGCATCGATTCCCCAGCTTTACTAGAGCGCGTCAACATTCAAGCGAGATCTAGAACGCTACGCGGAAACGTTCTTCTGAGAGTGCCTTTTCGACGAACTAATCACACCGCTAATGCCGCTATCACGGGATTATAACGTCTCTTCAATCGTGTGTCGCACTTGTTCGATTTCCATTTGTCTCGGACATTATTAGGGAATCGATTTCTGCAGTTTTTTAGAAGTAATTAATTCAAGTTTCCATCATTGGGGCCGAGTGCGGCCTGTTGAAGTATGTGTAAATAAGTAAATAAATAAATAAATAATTAAATACGTTTCATCAAAGCAATTCACAAAATTTACTCAATATAACATAACAATATTGAATATTTTTGAGACGGGCTTGAAAAGTAGATGTTTGGCGCCATTTTGAGATCCAAGGCCTTCCGATCGGGCAAAAATTTCTATAACCATATTATCCCTATACATTTACTTCATAATTTTTCCATTCCGTAAATACTCATATTGCTGACGTTATAAATAATTTATCTAAACCGGAAGTCGCCATTTTGATTTTCAAAATGGCTTCTGACATCGATTTCGGTCATGTACTCGTCAACCCCATCCCGATAATATCCATATTATTGAGGTTATAGAGAATTTATATAAATAGGAAGTCGCCAGTTCAGTTTTCAAAATGGCTTCAGTCACCGATTTTCGTCATCTACCCGTCAACCCCATTCAGAAAATATCCATATTGCTGAAGATATAGAGAATTAATCTAAACCGGCAGTCGCTATATTGGATCGCGAAATGGCTTCAGGCGTCGTTTTCCGCCATCTACTCATCAACCACCAACCATTCCGAAAATACTCTACTTTTATTAGTAATAGTTAGCTAAGAATATGCTACATTGTATACAAATTTATACGGTACTACACGTACTCAAATTTTTTTTTGTTATTTAGAATTTAGTTCGTGAAAAAAGGTACGTAAATCGAATATTTCGTTAAAAGAGTTCGTAAATGGAGGTTTCAATGTAAGTATAATAGAAAAAGATCATTTTTCAAGAACAAGAGTTACTGTCAGTGCCACTTCACAGCGGCTGAGGTTTATTCGGTTCGCTTGATCCAGTGTTACCGAGGTCCAATTTCCCGAGTGTTTCTGCCCTGTAGTATTTTGTGGTCCCAGATTACGCCTGATCACGCGAAAATCTTGCTTTGTTGCTTCGTTCAAGTCCTCTTTGAATGGCTGATGCAAAAGGCTGAACACAGTGTTCTCGTTACCAATGAAGGTTTTATTTGATGTATTCGATCAAAACAGTTTAGATAACTAGAAAATAAAAATATACTTTCCTAAAAATTCGAGCTCCAAAAATTTCGAGAGATTGAAGAAAGCAAGGGTAAACTCAAAACATAAAAAAGTAAATTCTGCGTAATCAAGAAGATCAAAAAGATTGTGATTATCAGGGCAATAAAAAGAAATAATAAATTACGAAAATCAAATTAATTACGAGAAAATAAAAAAGTAAAATAAGAAAAAAATCCAGAGCTAATTTAGGAATATCAAAAAAATCTAGAAAATCAGAATAAAATAAGAAAATCATAAAAGTCAAGAAAATAAAGGTGACTAAAATCATAAACAAATCCAGAGCATGCAGAAGTTTAAAAAAAAATCATTGAAACACAAAATAAATTAAATCGAGAAAGTCAACATTTTTGTAAATCAAGGGAATCAAAAAGAAAACAAACAATAAAATCAGAAACATGAATAATAAAGAGAACTGACAAAATCAAGCAATCGAAAAAATGCAGAAATCTATAAAATCAAGCAAATGAACAAACGGAGCTAGAAAATCAAGAAAATCTTGAAATTCCAAACTATGATTATTAAAAAAAAATCGTGGAATATATGGTGATAAAAACATTAAAAAATGTAATAAAAACAAGAAAATCTAAGATATTAAATCAAAAGAACAAAGGAGGAAAAAATAAGGTATGGAAAATTAAGAATTATTCTTAAAATGTTGAAACATTAAGTGAATTGAAAATACTAGATTTAAAAAAAAGATCTAAAAATTAATAACAATTTGAAACATAAACAAGTAGAAAAGTTTAAATTAAAATAATGAGAGAATTAAAACATAATAAAGAAATATGGATTGGAAAATGAACACAGAAAGTAAGAAAATTCTGAAAACACAAATAAAGAATATTATGAGAACGTCAGGAAAATAACATCACACAAACAAAAACAGTACAAAACACAATTTTGGAGATTTTTTTCGCTAGTAAATAGTGCCCGTATAATACTCATAGTTAATTCAGTTTCATAGACGCTCATATAATTTGGATTACACTTCTAGTGTGCTGTGAACTTACAATTGTTACAATAACAAGATAAAAAATCAACTCGATTGAAAAAATTAAAGAAGAATAAACCAATCAAGAGAACCTACGAATCACGAAATTTACAAAAACACAACGACTTATAGAATTTTTTATAACTATGAACACGAAAAATATGAACTAAAAAAGAAAATTGTGAAATCATCAAGAAGAAGGAAAATAATAGAATTAAGAGTATTTTATTCTAAAAAATTAGGAAAATTAATAAGTTTTTGTAGCTTTAGAAAAAATAATAAATTCGAAAAAACTAGAAAATTGAGTTTTTCAAAAAATTAAAATGCCTCGAATATAAAAAAAATAAAAGATTTTGCAAATAAAAATTCAACACCATGTGAGTAGTATCGATTAGAGAAATGAAGAATATCAACATACGACAATGAGACAATCAAAATCATCAAGATTATTAAACATGAAAAATCAAAGGAAACAAATATAACACAAGAAACAACCAAGGATGTTATCGAAAGGACGAATATTAAAAAAATAAAGAAAATTGGAAATAGGGTAACTCGTTGGACAGAGAGAAAACAAAAACAAATTACAACAAATTAAAAAACTGGAATGTGTTCAAAATAAAAAAAAAAGCAAAATGGAAGATTATTGCGTAAACATTTGATATAGGATCATAGAAAAAAAATTGAAAAATTAAACATTTCAAAGAAATAAAAAAGGTATTCAAATTGTTTGGAAAATCAATAAATCTATCAAAACTTCAATCAATCAATAAACATATCAAACATCAAGAAAAATCAAGTAAATTGGGGAGCTTGAAAATTTCACAGAAGTTGAAAATAATGATTATGAAAAAGAACGAACATAGCGAATATTAACATACATAACAATAGTACAAAAAATGTTTTTTTGTATTTGTTGGTATTCTTTGTATTCTTCTTTTACTTAACACTATTCTCAACATGTATTTTTAACCTGATAAAATATGATGAGTAAATAAAATTTCGGAATCTAAGAAAAGTATGCGTGGTTCAAATTTAAGTCGTTACAACAAAATTGGAAACAGAAAATAATAAGACAACCAAGAAACCCAGAAAATATTGAAGTTGAGTATATCTACAAAACCTACTAAATTTAAATAAAATTAAATTCAAACAGTAAAGCCTAAAAATTAGGAAAACCGCATTGGGACGAAAATGAAGTTCTTTTGGAAGTAAAGAACATCAACAGAAACAAATAAAAGACCAAAGCAAAAAAAGTCACAAAAATATAAATAATAAAAACAAAAAAAAGCTGGAAACAAAAATTGTAAAGGTCAATATAATCTATAAAATGAAGAAATTCAAGAAGATCAAAGAATTAAGAAATGAAATTGGCAAAGTAAATAGCAACCAAATATTCTTGTAAATGAAGAAAATCAAAAAACTACGTAATTATCAAAATAATGAAAACTCATAACGATACAATGGGCAGCAATATTACGAGAATCAAAAATCTAGGAGAATCCAAAATAAGAAATTAGTAAATTCGGAAATATCAAGAAAGGCAATAAATAGAGTTGCACATGTCAATGAAAATAATGAGATTAAATGAATTAAAGGTAATTGAAAATTACGACGAGGGACCATCCATAAAGGACGAAGAATTTTTGAATAATTTTTAACACCCCCTCCTCATCGTAGAATTTCGTCACAAACCTCTAAATACCTCCCTGGTAATTACGTAGCTTGACGGTAACTCTCCCCTCCCCCCTGTCCCCGTAATTTTTTTAAAAACATGAAAAACGATGTTAATTATTCCCCTTTGAAAAAGATACGTAGCTTGACATGACCTCCTACCCCTCCGTCGTCACACTTCATCTCAAAGTGCAAAACTCCCCCTCCCCCATATAATGCTACGTCATTTATGGATGATCCCATCGGGTAATCGTACAAATATTTTTTTTTAAATTTAAGTAGTTGCACATGGTCTAGGCACCCAATCCTTTTTCACTCCGTCGAACTATGAATCATCAACGCTGGTTAAGAACATAAAAAAACTATAAAAATAATTAAAATTAAAAAAACTTTCAAAGAATAACGAAAAATTCAATGAGGATTAAAAGAATAAAACAATGAATTATCAAGAAGATCAAAAGGAGTTAAAAAATCCAAAAAAGGAACTCGAAAAATTCAATGAATTCAAGAGAATCAAATTTAGAGAAATCAGGAACAACAAGGAAATCAAAATCATCAAAATCCAAAAGATAAAAAAAAATCAAAAAGACCAAGAAAATAAAAAAGTCTAGAAAATTGCGAAAATCTGGTAAATTAAGTTATTCAAGCAAATCAAGTTAATCGAGCAAATCGAGTAAATCGAGTAAATTGAGTAAATTGAGTAAAACCAGTAAAACGAGTAAAACGAGTAAAACGAGTAAAACGAGTAAAACGAGTAAAACGAGTAAAACGAGTAAAACGAGTAAAACGAGTAAAACGAGTAAAACGAGTAAAACGAGTAAAACGAGTAAAACGAGTAAAACGAGTAAAACGAGTAAAACGAGTAAAACGAGTAAAACGAGTAAAACGAGTAAAACGAGTAAAACGAGTAAAACGAGTAAAACGAGTAAAACGAGTAAAACGAGTAAAACGAGTAAAACGAGTAAAACGAGTAAAACGAGTAAAACGAGTAAAACGAGTAAAACGAGTAAAACGAGTAAAACGAGTAAAACGAGTAAAACGAGTAAAACGAGTAAAACGAGTAAAACGAGTAAAACGAGTAAAACGAGTAAAACGAGTAAAACGAGTAAAACGAGTAAAACGAGTAAAACGAGTAAAACGAGTAAAACGAGTAAAACGAGTAAAACGAGTAAAACGAGTAAAACGAGTAAAACGAGTAAAACGAGTAAAACGAGTAAAACGAGTAAAACGAGTAAAACGAGTAAAACGAGTAAAACGAGTAAAACGAGTAAAACGAGTAAAACGAGTAAAACGAGTAAAACGAGTAAAACGAGTAAAACGAGTAAAACGAGTAAAACGAGTAAAACGAGTAAAACGAGTAAAACGAGTAAAACGAGTAAAACGAGTAAAACGAGTAAAACGAGTAAAACGAGTAAAACGAGTAAAACGAGTAAAACGAGTAAAACGAGTAAAACGAGTAAGACGAGTAAATCGAGTAAATCGAGTAAATCAAGCGAAGTAAGTAAAAAGAAAATTAAGAAATTTAAAAAATTTAAGAGAATTTACAAAATAAAAAATAAGAAAAGAGAATTCGAAAAATTTAAAAATTTGAAAAAAAAAAATTAAAAACTAAAAAAAAATAAAGAAAACTTGGAAAATTAAAAAAAAATTAAAACATAAAAAATTTCCAAAGTTAGAAAATTCAGAAAAAATTTATTACTTAGAAAATAAAGAAATTGAAGTAAATTTAAAAAGTTAAAACCAAGTTTATGATAGCCGCAAAAAGGGAATGGCCTTCAAATGAGGAAAAGATACTCAACTGTCTTTCTGAAAAACAGGTTCCACACTGTGTGGAGCTACTGTGCCTAGATTCTCTTCGGAAAGTTTTGATTATAAGACATTAGCTTACAGAATCTTGACGAATGACATGAATAAATGGGCAGTTGACAGTTTTGCTCCCTGTTAGAGACTGGGAAAAGATGCGAACCTTAAATGAACACTTCAAACAGGTTTTCTGTAAGGTGAGTTTTGTCAGTGTTTTTAAATAGTTGCAGGTTCGGAACGGTTAATCACTTACATGTCTGCGTATGTTTAATCATTTCAAACACAGCACCAAAAGAGAGGGTATTTTTAAATTTAACTCGTTTATATTACACTGCTCGATCCGTGACGTAAATTGACGTGACGTGAGCTGTGTGGATTTTATTCATTTGCATGCATTTGAACGAAAAATGGGCACTCGCAGGGAAATCTGGATCATACCACATCGAATTTTTCTAAAAGAAAGCTGAACATCCTAAATTCAACTATCTTAGGAGTAGTAAAAAAGTTCAAGGATCGGTTAGATTTGCATCACGATAATGAACCTCCAAAGAAATATCTTGTTGGGCAAGCAATCTGTGATTGTGGACTGCAAACCTCACAATTTTTTGGATTTGAAAGCATGTTGTTGTCATTATATGAACCAATTCAATATTTTAATTTTGAAAGTAAAATATTTGGTTGAAAAAATGAGATATTTTTAGAAAAACGAAAATAACCTGTAAAAGTTTGTGGACAAAGTTTGTACAAGTTTCAGTCAATTCTCAGGTTCAGCCACACCATCAAAGTAATCCAATATATTAAAAAAATGCGCATATTTTATCAAATTGTAACCCATATTAATGACACTACAAAACAACATAACTTCGGAAAAGTCTGCGTGAATATCCTGGCGAAGAATGTTTAATTCTTTCGTAACTGTTAGTGATTCTTATCGATTTTTTGACATCTGCCAAATAATTTAAGTTACACAAGCACTAAAAATCTCATTGCATAACACCAACTCCATTTATTGGCAACACTGTCCCTTTCCCTGATCCAAACTTTACAACTTTCCCGCCGGAACAGCACGACGAATAATCGGGCTGCGGTGGAAATCGTGATAAATAGTGTTCACTTTCAACTCGCTCGTCTTCTCACTTGCAACAATAATGGGCTAGAATGTTCTGCCATTATTGTCGAACAAACACCCAACTGCCAGGAAGGTGGGAGCGGGGGGGGGTGGCAGTTGATGGCGATAGGTCCCCGGTAAAAGTGTACCCAAAGTAGCACACGGCGACGCCAAGTCACAGCCATGGCAGTTTGATGGAGCAGAGGTGAACTGTCGTTAAAGTAAATTAGAAGCGAGTTCCTCGGCGATAAGGGAATTGCTTACTACATTGATTAAATGTAACTGACTGGTGTTCGGAACGGTGGAGCCATCGTGTAAGCTATAGGTAAGACTTAGCCTTCGGGAATGTGCTGGTACGGATGACGATCGCAAATGTCCCGTCACTTCATTCCGACAAGCATCGGCGTAGCTGTTGCAATGTCGAGGGCGCTGGGGAGGGGAGGTTGTCAGGTAGGGCTCAGGAAAACTCTGTTAGTCTACTGTACCGGAATGTTGTTGGTTCATATAGACATAGGCTCACAGGGCACACGAATTACGTAATAATGGAAATGTTAAACTTCGCTGCGTTACGAGTACTGTTCGGGGCCATGTTGCACCATTCTGGATTAGGATTTCAATCAAGGTGGATTGTCGCGTACGTTTGCGGCACCTACCGGGCATACAAGCCGTACACGGCCTAGCCAGATACAACCAGGATGCAGGTTGCTGCAGCCGACTTTTGCACCAGTCCAAAGGATTAGCAAGATTTGAATTACAAAATCGTGTGGGAATGAACCAGGCGGACAGTATTTTATTGTCAACCAGATGTGAGAGACAGTTGGGTACTTATTCGAATTGAATAAATGTTCTCTATCTGGCGGATTATAGTAACACCAGGACCAATTTCTCAACAAGAAAAGTTTTTTTTCCCCAAATAATGAACACATAACCATGTCCATTCGTGTGATTCAAACTTCATTCCCGTAACTTTTTCACTACCCACAGGGGCATTAAATATTAACCATCGACACGAGCTAGCCCCGAGGATCTGTCCCCCGATGGGAGTGACGGTTCCATTAAAATAGCATTTTGTTCCCAATTTCTGTTCAATTTGTCGCATTTTCCATCGATATACAGAACGCTACAAAATAGATGCCAATAGTCTGAGCGCCCCCTGGACCATCCTTCCCACACACACACCACCGTCGCAGCTCCCGCTCAATTAGTTTAATTAAAAAATCTGTCCAATATAATTAGCCCCGGAATCGGATCCAGTGGCAAAAGTGCACTCGTCCGCCTACTCACAGCACAACCGGCACGATGGGAGATGCTTCATGATTTATGCATTATGATGGTTATTTTTAAATCGCCTTTCTTCTTTATTTATGTCATTCTTGTGCGAATGATGCTGCCGCAGCAGATATGCGCTTTACTACCAGCCACCGCTACCACCCTCAGAACACTTGACCGGCCGGGCAGCATTGCTGGACGGGACATATTTCATATGCAACAGTGCACAACGCGGCAAAAGACGCACGTGCAACATCCGCGAGCAGGCAGGAACCGTCACCGAAAGCTGATGCGGTGATCGCCGTTTGGTTGAAATGGCGGACGGGTTCTGCCTGTACCGTACCATGGAGCAGGGCCTCATAATGTGTGCGCCACTTGTCCGTACGAAGGGGGCAGATTTATGGGCTCGTAGTTGTCCTGTCCAGCCAGGGGAACAGGTGAGCTAAGGTGATTTAGGGTAGTGGCAGGCTTACGATACTAGCACGAATTGACTGTCTGCAAGCGAGGCACGGACTGAACCTGTTCAACTTTGACAAAGTGAGAGCCTGTTTGAGAAAGTAGTACAGTACAGTCTAGTAGTGAAGGGGTGTGAATTGACCGCAAAAAATGATTTAGAGCTATTCAAACAAAATCTTTATCCATCGTTATCGTGAAATTATAATTAAAGTTATTCAAATTATATAGGTGACATTTAATGAGTAAATTTAAATATTTTTTAAAATGTCCAGCTTGACTCTATAACTTTCTCAAACAGGCCAATTGAATTATTTACGAAACCGAAACCAGATATGCATCGTGAAAGAAATGTTTGACCCTAATATTGGCCTTTAAAATTTTTGGCCTGTTTCCTTTTTTTAGATTACAGCGGGCGACCTAATTAACCGATTTTAACGAACTACCGTCAAACGGAGTAACTTGCAACAGCGGGGTAACTTGCAACACTTCAACATGTTTCGATTAAGATGAATTTAACAACGCTAATAATATTGTTTACAATTTAGCACTATAGCTGTCAAATGTTTATGTTTATGTTTATTACCTTCACCAACAAGCCCCTTGGCCCCAATGGTGGTTGCTTAAACTAATTACATTTTAAAATTGACAACATTTTCGCTTTTATAGCATTCCGCGTCCGGTTGAAGTCGAAGGCCGTCGCCACACTGTTAAAAATTCGTTGGAGTCCGGTTACAGCGCTCTGGCAACCATAGTTGGTTCTCCTGAACGGAACTCGCAGAAGGGAGTTATTACGTAGAGCTCGAACGCGGGCTTGAAGATCCAGACGTCCGAGGATTGTAGGGCAATCCACTCTGGCAGAGAGTAAGTCCGAGACGAACAGGGCTCGAGAGCAGTCCCTCCGAATGCTGAGTGTATCGAGGTGTATAAGCTGGCAACGGTTTTCATAGCTCGGCAGCTGAAATCTGTTTCGCCATGGGAGATGACGAAGGGCGAAGCGTATGAACCTGCGTTGGACAGCCTCGATTCTGTCAATCCCGTTCTGGTAGTACGGATTCCAAACAGCTGAACAATATTCTAACGTTGAGCGGACCAACGCGCAGTAAAGCGATTTAAGACAATATACGTCCCTGAAGTTTTTCGCTATTCGGAAGATGAACCCAAGCTGTCGTGATGCCTTATCCACGATGTATGACGTATGTGGTTTGAATGTTAATGCCGAATCCATGATGACTCCGAGATCTTTGATGTGAGAGTGTCTTGGAATGCTTGAGCCGAAGAAATGGTAGTTAAACTGAGTCGGTTGGCGTTTCCGCGTGAACGTAACGATTGAGCATTTGCTCGGGTTTAAAACCATTCTGTTTTGATCACACCACGTGCTAAAGCTGTCCAGATCCCTCTGAAGAAGCTCGGCATCGGTTTTATCCCGTATTTGTTGAAAAAATTTCATGTCGTCGGCGAAAGAAAGGCGGGGTCCTTGTAATGTGAAATTGACGTCATTAAAGTAGAGGAGGAATATTACTGGACCGAGATGGCTTCCTTGTGGTATGCCGGATGTAGCGAAGAATGGTGCAGATAGACAGTCCTTAATGCTGATTTGGAGTTGCCTTCCATCGAGGTAGGAACGAAACCAGCGCAGAAGTTGTCCATGAATGCCGAGTTTGTCCAGCTTCGCTATTGCGATATCATGGTTGATTTTGTCGAAGGCCGCAGATAGATCCATATAAATAGCATCGGTTTGCAATCCGTCAGCGAATCCATCCATTACATATGTTGTGAACGAGAGCAGGTATGTCGTTGTCGATCGTTTAGGCATGAAACCGTGTTGGTCATCTGCAATGTAGTGTTTGCAGTGAAAGGAAATAGGATCTAACACAACCAGCTCGAACAGTTTTGATACAGCACTTAAACACGAGATTCCCCGATAATTGTCAATGTTCGATTTGTTTCCTTTTTTATGAACTGGAAACATGTGCGCATATGTTAAAAGATAATCATGTACTACCAGTCATTATTTTCGGTTTCTTTAGCGCGACAGGGTAATCTTCTTTATTTCGAGATTTTTCAATAGAAAAGAAGCTGGAATGTCGTGCTTTGCTCCACTTCAATGGAAAGAGCATATCATTTGTATCTCTTACGTACAGATCGAGTACACAATAGCAAACGTTACTGTTTAATACACCTTTGTGTACCATCTCAAATAAACACAAGATAACGACTTTACTATATTAACCACCCATGTGGGGTAACATGCAACAGTATTTTGTCTTATTGCTATTTTGCCTTGAGCCAGCTGGCTGATTGAGCGTTCAAAATAACAGTTTGTATAGCATTTCAAATCACATTTTAAAGGTTTAACACACAACTAGAATATAAAAAGGCTCCGTAAATACAGAACAGTACCAGGAAGTCGTCTTTATGCGAACTTGCTTCTCTAGCAGTACTAGAAAATGTTAAAATTCTATCTTCCTATACTCAACTGGAATAATAATAGTCCGATTGCTTGGAAAAGATAATCGTTGACAGTGTAAATTAATAGGTTTTATCTGCTTTCAATAATATTTTAAGACAACAAAGATACAGTATAATTTAGTTTTAGCCGTTCACTGAAACTATCCCTGGCTGCAGTGTCCCAATGGAATCTAATCATGTTCATTGCGATAACTGCAGTTCTATGGATAATACTTGCAACTATTTGTTCTGAAATGAAGGGTTAAAGCCCCAATATTTAGCCATCCCTACTTTTGTGAGGAAATCTGGAATAAATCGAATGTTACAGCTGTTCGAAATCGCTGTTGTTTGTAAACAACATGGGCATGAATTTTAAATAAAATAAAATAATCCCAATTAAAATTAATTTAACGTCCAAATTATAGTACATTTGGTCAATTCAGGTTGTCACTAAGTCTCCTGGAGGTCGGGCGCCCAGAGACCTTAAACATCTTAAATCGCGCGCGCTTGTCAGAAAATCTTTTACTTAACCCCTGTACTTACTAACAAATATCCTCCTCCCGTAATATTTGAAAAGTGCGTAGTAGTCTATACGGCCTCTAACAAAAGCAAGTATCGGACTAATATTCCTTCCCTTTCCTTCCACAATTTACGTTCGGGCCTGGCCGGTGCCGGTATTGATCAATAAACACTTTAGGATTGTCAGGAATTGCACATTGAAAGATGTTTTGCTACTCCCAAGCATAATTATCTACATATTCCCTGTGCAACTTTAGCTAGTCCAGATCGATAACGTGGCAGCAGCCATGGGTGGTCGCACAAGCTCAAGCTCAAGTTATAGTACATTTGGTTGGTTTACTAGAGGTAAACAAAAAAAATGCTGCATTAGACTTCAATGAAGTTCATGTGTTGCAAGTTACCCCATATGCGGGGTTACTTGCAACAGGCATAATTTTTGGCCATCTTAAAAACA
The DNA here is from genome assembly GCF_030247195.1 of Topomyia yanbarensis. Taxonomy (NCBI): domain Eukaryota; kingdom Metazoa; phylum Arthropoda; class Insecta; order Diptera; family Culicidae; genus Topomyia; species Topomyia yanbarensis. The sequence goes on along the minus strand of NC_080672.1, from coordinate 405,968,079 downwards.
GGGAATGATACTTTGATATGATAAGTACCATTTAGTATTCTTTATACTCCCATTAGTTATTTTTAGTTATACCGCTTTGAAGTTGAAAAGTGTTGCAAGTAACCCCGTTTGACGGTAACCACTAATAAAATTGTCGTAAGACACCAATTGTTTGTGATTTTTTCCGAACATAAAGTTACTATTTTGTATATATTCAAACAATTGTTTATACTTGTGTACACGCTTGCCCTCAGCAAAGTTGTAACATTGCGGATCGAAAAAAATTAATCAATGTCTTGCGACAATTTGATTGCAGGTCATTTTATTCAAATCCGCCAATTGGATTGCCCGTAGCATTTTTTGAAATACAAGCTGGCAGAAAACATCAAATGTTGATACTGCCCATAATCGCAAGTCAGTCTCATGATTCCTTATACACTGATTTGTAATTATAGGCAGAATATTAGTCACATTTTTTTTTCGCGGAGCCCAACCGGATTTGATTTTGCAATGCCAAATCGTCGCTGTTGTGCTATCTTATAACAAACGCCATTTTGGGGTAAACTGAGTTAGATATGTCACATTTCTTCTTTGAAAAATCTCTACAAAGTGGCGTTTTCAGCATTTTGATATTTTGCTTGATTACTGAAATATAGCGAGAAACGTGCTGAGAAATTGTGAATGTTTGCTTCAAATAACTGTCTGGGGACTGGCTCAAGTTATTTTAATGTATTTGATGTTTTTATATGTAAAAGCAGTGATGGCATTTCACCCTAGTGATGCACTGGCGCGAAAGTGTGATGCCTACACAGAGGATACAATGATCACACACCACAGAAAAAAGCAGAACGCTCTTTCTTTCGGAGCTGTATAGACCGATTTCAAGTGTGCGCTGGTGTTGAGGTAGTTGGGTGCGAGATAACCGTGCTCTCTTGCTCTTTAAATTCACTGTGGCGCGCTCAGATAAAGTCACCTACGCGCGCGCCCCAGAGTCGCTGTGGTGTTTTCACTGGCGTGGTTTCACTGGCGTGTATTCACTGGCGTGTGATCTTTGGTTTGTTTTCGTCTTACAAGCGGCATTGCGGGTGAGATTGATTTGACTTGCACAGGTTGTTGCGTTGTGTTGTGTGGATGGTGGTGGCTTATTTCAAGCTTATATTATTTTCTACTGAAGATTTCATAAAAGTTGCTTGGTAAAGCGAACGAGTTTATAAAGTATTGTTACACTACCTGCAAAACTAAAAGTACTCGGTCCTCGAAGCAAATTGGGAAAATTTTTTACGTATCATCGTATAGAGAGTTTTATAATGACCAGAGGCACCTGATATGCAAACTCGTGTTATAAGTATTAATAGTGTTATTATAACTTAATCCTACAAGTTTAAAACGAAATCTTAGATTTCGTCGACAGGCTTGACATATTCAGTAAAATTAGGTATACGCTTGTGACGATAATTAATTTACATACAACATCACAATTGAGCGTACACCCGTTATTCATTTGTTTATTTGTCTATTATTTTGCGTGGAAATCGTTTAAACAGCAGGCGAAAGCGAATGTTTCAAGAGCATGGGAGCTAGGAACGGGATTCTGCGCGTCAATTAGCGAAATAAATTGGCTCAGTTTCGGGGCCAAGAAAAAAGGCCCCTGGTGTTCACGCTTATTTTAAATGAACAATGAATCTTGTGTTCCATAAAAGGATGTTATAAATGGGTCAGCAGCATCAATTTTTATTATACGTATTCTAGATTTTTGCGTCAGTTAGTATTTTAGACCGTACTCATGATGCACGGATTCATTGCACGTAATGTCACCAGCAAAACAAAATATTAGGTATCTGGTAGTATCTGTCGGAATCTCTGTCAATCTCTATGAAATTTTCGTATTTTCAAGTAACAAGTAAGGTGTTTCCTCAAGTTTAAACAAGCGATTTTTGTGTGATAAATTAATCCTCATTATAACTTTCTTGAATGGGGTGTTTTATCAAAAAGGTACTAGGAACCAGTGTTGGGAAAATATCAAAATATCAATGTTCACAACAGAATCTTTTCATCTAATAAAAAGTTCACTGATATAAAAAAGCGCTACGGAAAAAATCGTCAGTGAACTTCAAGAGTGCCGATGTTTGGGAACATTATTCGGTTCAAGCAAATATCGGAAGAAGAAAAGATCGCTTGCGAGCTTTTATATCAACGAAAATATAGAAAAAACTTCGCCTTATGAAAACATCTTGCACGATCTTCGAACAGGGGATTTCCGAGGGATTTCCAAAGATTCCAAAAACCTGTAGATTAACATGATATAAAAAACTACGTTCTATAATATTACGGCGATAGCTCAATAGGATAAAGCGTCAGGCTACTTTAGTGTCAACGAAGCTTTCTTCAGAAGCCATGGTGTAAAAAAATTTTCATCAATCGACAGAATTAAAATGGGAAAGAATTAAAATGGTGCTTGAATGGTATGTTGTCAAAATATATCTATGGAAAAAAGCAAATTCTGGTATGGTGGCCGGTTCTTAACAACCCGTTGTTTGTATGACCGAGTATTAAAGTTATGTATAGTTGAGCTAATTTATCTATAGTTGCATGTCCCATAGGAACCGTAATTAGCAATGGCTACATTAATGATACATGTAGTGGTAATGGTACAAGGAGTTTCACATACATAAATTGGTTAATAAACAATCTTAACATTTTTTTTTTTATCATTTTTGGGATTAAATGCTTTCGTTTAATATATTGACATCGCCCATAGAACTTTTCATCGATTTTTTTGCAGAATTTTCACTAAAATATTCTAGTTCTTTGCACACATACCAAAGATACGTTGAACGATTTCCCATATTTGCAATTAAAATTCAAAGGAAGTTCATAAGACACGTAGAACAACTTTCAACATTCTGTTTTTATTGCACTATATTATTAGTCTAACTAATGCTATCGTTGTAATGCAGTACAAGTGCAGATTTTCAAAAAATTTATTTTAGAATTAGAACGAAATATTTTTGTGTATCGCTACGTCGCTCGAGAATAGCCAAAAAGCGTAAAATATTTGGCTTTTACTGACCCAAGCATGACTAAAATGCGACTCACACCTAAAGTGCAGAACTATTAAACTATTACGTACTTACTTTGTTAGCATTACTAGAGCATTCGAAATTGATAAATTTTGAGAAGAAAATGGAATATGTTGAGGATAATTAGTATTGTCTGATATAATATTACTACATATCCATAAAAACTTATTTCATCATGAATCAAATCCTATATTTCTGTTTATCAGAAAATTTGAATCACCTAATTGGACTAAGAATAAAAATCACGGAAGTGTACTCGATTCCAAGTGTATGTATGAATACTTACAGGTGAATTGATTAATATATGTTTAGAATACGAAGTTTACGTTAATTTTTGGGATAAACGTAGATCGTATTCCTTTTTCGGATCGAAATGAAAACAAAAGCACATCCTCACGTCACGAAATCAACTATAGGTTCAAGGTTGACACAAGAAGATCATTATTCGGTGAGGTCATAAACATCCTCTGATACATAAACTTAATGTTATAAGTTTTACAAATTATAAAATCACGGTAAACAAATAAACGATCTTTGGAACAATTTAGTATGTACTGCAAAGACGGTGGATTTGCCATTTTGAACTTCTTTGCTATACTCGTACCCGAACATGTTAGGTTTTAATTTTAATTCTCTCTCTTATTATTCCATCGCATGGAAATTCGAGAGAAAACCAGCTAATTTATTTGAATGATGGCTCAGAAGAAAAATTCCGTCAAAAGATTCCAGAACTAATTAATGAGGGGTTACACCACTATAGAGCACGAAAAATAGGCATATTTCGGGATTTTATCTTGACGCGATAATGAGATGAATCGAGATCTTGTTTAACTTTCCGGCAGTGCACGCTGCTCTGAAAATCTAGCAAACCCGTCTTAAAGCATCAGCGGCTGCTCGTTCAGTGGGCCATAAGCGCGACTTCCAGAGGGTTAATGAGATATATAACATTACTTTATTGCAAAAAAAGATTTATTCGAGTAATTTCGTCACAAGATGGCGGCTGTGCAGCACTTTCGCGTCGGGGAGTTTTTTTTGGAAGGGGTCCACGGCCGGAACTCTATGTCCCGTAATTTTTGATCCAGAGCCAAAAACCAAAGCTTTTTAAACTTCTTCGAAAGACAACAAGCAGCGTACGTAAGATTTTTTCTATGTCTTGATTTTTCGCGAAATGGCACATTTTTTAGTCGAAAAACGCTGAAAATGTGTTAAAAATCGACACAAAATTTGCTTATTAAAAAATTATGCAATGAAAAAAATTAAATCCCACGTACATCGCTGGAGAAAGTAATCTTGAACATGCTGTAAAAAATGTAGGCTGATCAAAAATCATTTGTTCGAGTTACATTTCCGGCCAGATCAAAAAAAAATATTTCGAGAAAAACACGGTTAACGTTTTCAGTATACTCGAAGTATACATAAGAGGCGTTGCGAAAAATTCGAATATTTATTTATTGTTTTCGCGATTCATTTATTGGAATATCATTTTCAGCATCCTAAAGCACCAGTAAACAAAATTCAATCAATAAATAAAAATTAAATGTTTTAAAAAATCTACAGTGCTGTAACCCCTTAAAAGCACTGTACCGGTCAAATAGAAGCGCTACTAAATTGGCACGTCATTGTTTTTAATAACGCGCTACAGAAAAAAACAAGTAACAATGTGAATTCTCGTGAACTTTATCTTGTTTTATGTGGACTTTATCTCGGAAAAGTTGGATATCGGATAAGCCTCTTCTCGCGTGAGTGAGAGAGAATTACAATGCCTGCGTATGATAATAATCGAAAACGTGTGTAATACCAGGACATTACTTGTAATGGATCACTTTACTTTTTGGCAAATTCGCAATCAAAATAAGTTAACTTACCATTGAGTTATTCAGTCGAACAAAAAATAGGCTGTTCCTAATGTGGATGTACAAATCCCGTCTTACATCTGTTATACGATTAATCTGATACTACAGATCATTATAAAACTTTGTTTATACCAGGCGATAAATTGATACGTAAAACGTTTTCCTTGTTTGCCCCTAGGCTCGAATACTTCAGGTTTCCCACGGTAGTGTAACAACACTCTATAAACTCGTAAGCTTTACCAAGCAACCATGAAATCTTCAGTAGAAAATCATATAAGCTTGAAATAAGCCACCGCCATCCACACAACACAACGCAACAACCTGTGCAAATTAAATCAATCTCACCCGCAATGCCGCTTGTAAGACGAAAACAAACCAAAGATCACACGCCAGTGAATACACCACAGCGACACTGGGGCGCGCGCGGTGGCGAATTTATCTGAGCGCGCCACAGAGAATTTCAAGAGCTCTTCTCCACACTCTAGATCGTTCCAGTGTTGGGTGTATGAAAATTTACCTCTGCCATCAACGTGCGCTTACACATATCAAATACGGTGGTGTATATGAACGAAAGAGAAGCGCTCTCGTTTTGCTTGCCAGAGTGTGGGGAGTAATTTCAATTTCTCTTTACTGCACAGAGGATAGGGACATCACTGTGTAAAAGCATCTGAGAAATTTAATAGCATAATTATTTTCAAAACAAAAATACACGAATCGTTAGAAAAATGCAGTTTAAATTTTAAACTGAAAATATAGCATATTTTGCAACACTTTAACCAAATATTACTATTTTGTTGATTTCCTGACTCATTTCCTTCAATATGTTAGACCAAATTAAGCAAAAGATATGAATAAAAGTCAATAATTGATACTATATTTGCATGGAAAATTTTCCATGCACGATTATGACACGCCATACAAATTTTGTTTTCAATACACACCTATGACACGTGAGGGTGCGACTTTTGTTTACATTTTTAGTAAAAACTCCCAATATACTCAACCGATCTTCGCAATATATGAGAAATTAATATAGAATTGATAGAAGCATAAATTGTCTTCTCTGAATTGTTTCTACCAGTGCAGTAAAATTTCATTTCATTCAATCGAAACTGAATGAACGCAGTCAATCAGTCGTCTACGGTAGCATTCATATTCATTTAACGCATCAGTTGCTGTTGATCTGAAGCTCAGTTCGTGGCACTTCACTCATCGATGCTTTCAAATGAGTTGCAATTCATATTCAACCTCCTTCGTTTGATCCTCCTCTGGTTTTCTGGTGGTAGAAACTAAACAGGCAAAAACGTCAAATGACCAGAACCTGTTATTCAATTGACAGTGAACTCTGAGTGACTCAAACGAAGACGGCAGCAGAACTCAATTGATATAGTGGTGGTATGCTTACAGTGAAAGACTCGCAGTTTCACTTGAAACGAATATTTTCGTTTGAAATTGATATTTTACCGCACTGGTTTCTACCATTTATAATTTTCAAAATATTCAATGTCAAACTTTAAAAATCGTTTTTCTCGAAATGTGCTAAATTGCGCTTGTCATTAGATAGCACAACAGCGACGAAATTTTACCAGAAAATAGGATCTTTCATCGAAATCGTAATTTGAATGAATTTGGATGACTCGTTTGAAAAATTTTGACCTCATATTTATTTTTATCATTAATTTTAACACTAGCGCAATGTAAACAGAAGTGTTGATTTTTGGTTGCAAAATGGTTCAAAATCGAAATTTTACGTTTTTTTAATCGCAAAAATTTGGGTTTCGAAATTCTTTTTTTTTTGTTTTTTATAAGTGTATTTATGGAAATTGTAGGGGAAGTGGGCTATTATACTTTTCTTCTAAGAAAAAATTTGCATACATGAAGTTCAATGTAGATCTGCTGGTTTCCGGAATCATTAATAAATATAAATAAAAGCATTCAGAATAAGTCATCCTGATTTTTGGCTAACTTATAGAAATAATTTACTACGCAAAAACTGCGTTACTGAAGTGATCAACTTCTGTCTACAACAGTGCTTTTCAACCCGGGGTGAAATCACCCCCAGGTGTACGGTAGATGGAGAATTATGCCGAGTAAATTTAGACTTGATTTCCTAGTGTTTTCCTAGAATTATTGTCTCTATATTATAGAATTAATAATTCGATGACAATATGATGAAATTTTTCCCGGAATAATTAACCCCCGGTTGAAAAACACTGGTCTACAAGTATCATTTTTTGCATTTGTTTATTTAAATTAGTTATGAAATTTGCGTTTCGACTTTGTCTCTTCAGAACCCGACACTAACTTAGTGACAGGACTAAGCTAGCGCCGGTTTTGAGCCCTTTACGTACAAAAATGGTTTGACTAACTTTTCTCCGTAATGGGTAAAAACTGATTTCTATCCAAACTTTTCTCCTTGGGGAGAAATATAGCTCAGTGCGTTTATTTGTTAATAAACGAATAATTGTACGAAAAACTTTAATGTTGTGTTGTCAAATGTTCGTTGTCCACTTCTCGCAATCCAGCTAGCATGATATGGACTTCATATAGCGAGCGAAGATTCCATTGAATTGAGTGAAACGAACCCTGGAAAAATATAGCCATTTGAAATAATGGACGTCAGTAAACTCCCTGATTGTTCGCAGGATGAATCCATGTTGGTGATTGGCGCGATCGATGGTATCCGTTCGGTGAACATTGAAAGCTAGTCGATCGTCCAGCAACACCCCAAGTCATTGAGCTGTTTTACACGTTCTTTCCGTAGAATTGCCGATACAAAAGTTTGCGAGTTTTGGTTCTGCGCATCGATAGAGGCTTGTCGCCATGCATTTATTGACATCTGGTTTATTTCTCATCAACTCACAAAAACAGCTATTGAAGCTTTAGACAATTGGCTGGATTTTCTACTGTCATATATATTTTCAAATAATCAGCATAGAAAAAACTGCAACCAACTCCTAGCATTGCAGCAACATCGCTGACATACAAAGCGAATAGCAATGGTTCAAGTTTGCTGCCTTGTGGAACGCCGGACCGGTTTTCGAACTACTATGACGTAAATGACAATGCTTTCTGTCACACAAGTAGGACAGAATTAAGCTGACCAACCGTAGGGAATTTGGGAGGACAGTATGGATTTTTGGTCGTGAGTCGGGAAAAAAATACTTGTACGGATTTGTCCGGAATTTGTTTGGAATTTTCAGTCTCAGTGCAAGTATTTCCGGGACAACAAAAATCTTCTACAAATGGATTTAGATTAAATATCGTTGCAAACTAGTTTCCCTGGTTCCAAAAATGCAATTTCGCCCGATTAATTTCCATTATGAAAATTATGGTGTTCACTTTGCCTCCTATGAAGGTATCTCAAAATGATCCGGATTATTCAAACCCGTGCGCAAAAAAATTATCAAGGGGAGGGTTTTTATTTATTTAAATTTCTTATAAAATAATGGTATAGAAACCATCAAACTCTGAAGATTTTTGCCGACTCCTGGAGGACTCGCAGTCTTGTGTACCAATCCACTCAGTTCAATAAATAGAGTAAATGTCTATTATCCTAAGGGAATCTTCAACGAACTCCGCTGCCTTCTATCTCGTGGTTATGTCGGATTGGTTTGTAGTAGATAAGCCTACCGACTAAACCTAAATCTTTTGTATCTCGCAATCCTCATTCATCCGGGGCAATTGTTAGGTACTACTCCAGTAGGGATTGTGCTGTTGTTCTTATTATTTTGTGTTAATCGTTCATGTTTTTTCGATTGCTCGCGGTACATCTGACCTGCTCAGATCTGCTTCAAATATCGTCACCTGTTGAGACACAAACCGATCCGTAAGTGTCGACCATAATGATTTACATATCTACAACCTTTGTTTGGTTTCGTACCCTTTGTGGTGTTACTAATTTCTATGTATCTGCTGGTTGGTGCTGATTCTTCTGAACAGGAAGTTGATACATTTTAAAAAGTATTTCAAAGCCCTCATGGGCCCCTCACCCCGAAAACGCTCCCCTTGCGCAGAGGCCTGAGATTATTCATTTTCTATTTTAAATTTTTCAATTTTTTCGGGACCAAATTCTTATCGCTACAGTTCGACTGTATTCTGTAGTTCTGAGACATAACACAATTAAAATTTGCAACGGATTCTGAAACTCTTTCAAATTTTCCATTTACAAAGATTATTTGGTTTTTAGTCTTATAGAAAGGTTATGCAATCGCTTTAAAAATCGTCAACCTAATCCCGGCCTTGTATAGGCTTAGGTAGGAGTATGCAGTAAGCGGTTGTTTTTTACTATAATTTTGTGCATTCAGTGCACTGCGCGGCTTCAGGAGTGTTTATAAAATTATTACATAATAGAAATTGTGTTATATAACAAGCTTGTTTGTATCAACAGGAGACACAGATTTGATAATCGTCTTTCTGATCAAGTTACCGTCCATATTTACTGCTGTAAGTTGTCAGGATGAGATTTTTTGCATCTATTTCAGTTATTGGGATGATTTTATTTTATGTGGATGCCTCTATTGCCATGGTTTCTGGAAAATTACTAGACACACGTTCCATGGCGACATAACCGAGAACTCTAGTGATTTGGGAAAACTTTGGGGAATTTCTTACACACTAGCACACGCGACAAACACGTTAACATACAAACGATTGAGTCCTTCGCGATCATACACGCATACCTACGCTTACGATATTGCAAACGGGATAGCATCCCGGTGACTAAGTGAACGTTTCAGTACACATAAATTTAGAAACGCGGTCTCAAAAATGACTTTATAAACACTCGGGTTCGCAAAATCATGAATTGGTTACGTCCCGAAGTTCTTTCTCTTGGCCCTAGCAGCCTAGGTCCATGCCGTCAGAAAAAAAAATAATGCTTATATCCAGTAGACAACATGGCGACATGACCGAGACCTCTAGTGATAGAGTTGATAGTGATAGAGAACTTACTCTTTTCTAGCATCGGAACCATACACTGAAAATTAAGTATTAGATTCACGGTCTGCGCGATCATCCAAGAACACTCGTTAATATGCGAATGGACACCCGGTTTTAAAATCGAATTTATGCATGCCAAGTGACACGCTAGCACAAACACCCACGCGATCGAACACGATAACATACAAATGCCCGAGCCCTTTGCGATGGTACACAAGAACGAACATACAATCGCGATCATCCACGCACGACTACACCCAAGATTTCGCAAACACAAAAACGCCCAAATGATTTAGTAAACCCTGCAGCACTTCAAATCCGATTAATGTGGTCTCAAGCGCACACAAATAAACGCTCATTCCCACGCGATCGTAAAGTTCATACTCCCGCACAACTGAACCGTACACTCGATATCACAATCAGAATCATGACCCGCTGCAATTGGACTGAAGCAGTTTTTTAGTGGGTGACATTTCCCGTCTGGTCCGTAATTGTAATGAGTGATTCTGATGGGGAGCCCTTCCGTGAACGCAGCTCTTCAGTTCCAGTAGGATAACTCTCGAAAAAGAAAGAAAGAAGACGAAATTTAAAATATCTATCGTATTCTGTATTAAAATTTTATTTTTGTCTGCCAGTTAGTATCTCTTCAGTCTTTCGTGGCCAAAAAGATTTTGAAAAATTCACAATTTTTTATTTTAATTTATTGTTTTTTTGCGAAGAAGAGATTATGCCTGGCAACTTTACTCGGAGTGTTTTGCTTTACAAAATACAGATAAACATTTTTTTTTGAAAATGATGCCTGCAAAAACCTTTTGAAGTATTGCTCATAAATCAAAATGGTTTGCTTTGCCGTGCAAACTGCTCAGAACCCATGCTGATAAACCGTCTAATGTTTCATCTGTATCAAGGATGGTCGTTCGCGATTTTCTGTCGGGAAGAGCCGATTTGAACAACAGTCGCTGTATCCAGCATATTTTCTACTTCAGTTCGAACCATAATCAGAATCGGATCAACTTCGAGTCTTTTCGTATTAGCCCAACTTTTTGGCCATCACTTACATTGAATCCAGAAAATATTTCGATTAAGAGGTTTTAACATTAGTGTCATTTGCCTCTTTTTCGGGGTAGAAAAATTGAATAAAACTCTAAACCTGTGTGCGGGGTTGGGAATCGGACCAATCGATTTACAAACTACGCTATGCCAACCCCTAAAATAATTGCTAAAATCTTATTGCCTGTAGTAAAATACAGTAAGCAAAAGAAATATTAAACAGTCTGAGGAATCAACTTTTGTGTGAATCAACTTTTGTGTTTTAAATTGTGAGGTGAAATGTGTGGGGATTTTTTCTAGCCCAGCTGTCAGCTTAGGCAGAATTATGTCTTTAGTACTTAGCCTGGATAGTTTGTACAAAAATATGCAATGATCAATCTGGTTTAAATGCGGCTTTGAGGTCAGCGTCGTAGCGTCGACTAGCTTCTCATTTTCTATATTTTTTATTCAAACTGACGTGAAACGGAGCAGATTGGTTGTAACAGTTCGACCCGGATAAAAACTTTGCTGAATTGAATTCGAGAAATTTTGTCCCAGTACACAACGATATTATTCCGCGATAATTAGCTACATTTTGTTTGTCCCTATTCTTAGGCTTGTACCGGGAGCATGTATGAGTATTTCCACTGCGAGAGATACTATCCTTGCTCAAAGAATAGACTTAATATGCGAGTTAACGAAGCAATGATCCTTTCAATGCACTTTTTGTGAATGATTGTCGGTAACCCATCAGGTGTTGGAGCTGTTGATTGTCTAAATATTCAAGCAGCTTTAGTAATAGAGTACTCTGAAATTTGTGGCGCATCAATACTACACAAGTTTCCAGGGACATTGGAAACAGCAACCATAGTTTCCTCGCTTGATGCGAGGTCATTATTTAACATTTTTATTGGTAATATATTGTACGAAGCACTCGCATTCCTAAAGCAGATTATTGTAGTTGGCAAAATCCTGTTGGCTCACCTCGATCGCGTGTGTACACAGTGTATTCTGAAACGAACAGTTTTGCCGATGCTATACTTTCGATAAGATTTCTTTCGAGCAATACAATTATGTCATATTTGCCGTCGTTCCCGGTGACAAATAATTCGTCTATTTTGGTACGCAAACCTCTCACATTTTGGTGGTATGCACATAGGGTTCTGCCCCAGGCGTGTAACCAGCGTTTTGTGAGTTTATTGAACTCAATTGAACTGATTAGAAGAGTCAGGTAGGAGGGAATTAGTTTTGTCGAACACATTCTCAACACATACCGGAGAAGAGGTTTATCTAACAGAGACCACCTCTCCGTCATTTAAGTACTTTCATTACGAGATTAGAGGTATGTGGTGTTAGATCGTGCAGTTGTACCTCGATTAAATCATCATCCATATATACGGGTATGCCGATTTTAACGTTTTCTTATTCAACGGCGTACTGTATGTTGTTTCGTTTATTGCACGGCTCTGTTTGAGTTATGATCCTTAACATATTCAGCACACTATGTTTGATATGGTTAAATCGCAGGGTGCGAACAGCTTAAGCTTCATATTCACTTTTATAAACTTTTCCACATCCCGAACAAAATAGCGGGGCAAATATTTGCTGTCGATCGTCAATCATCGCCTTTTAATAGGTAGATAGACGCAACGATATTTTTCTACTACAGAGTAGACAATGCGACATGCTGGGAGATCCACTTGTGTGTCAATGGGGCCATTTGAGTTCTGTTTTGAGCGAGATCAGCGGTAGACTGAAGTTGCGGCATTTGTCGACACTGGTAGCACTGTCAGCGAATATACCGTGATGAATATGAAGTTAAGTGTCTTTAAAATAATTTAACCAATAAGTAATGGATTTTACAATGCTCTTGAAGGAAGACTTCAGATTAAAAAAAACTTGCGCACTGACAAAGGAATATATACAATAGAAATTGTACATCATTCCACTGACTAGATAAGCAGGACTTTCGCTTCGGTAGGAGCTAGTTCGTTCATGAACTAGGAGGATCCGTAAAAGTAAGTATCGTTAAGCTTGCTATTTGCTTTATTATAGATAATTACATAAGAAGTTTTGCTGACCTGGCAAGGTAGTTTCAGTTGACAAAGATTCCCCTTGCAAACTCCCAGAATTATTATTTCCTCACACAAAGTGCACAGAGGCCGAAACGTACCGAAGTAAAATTGAGCAGAACTAACACATCGGCCGGAGAAATTTCAATCGATTTTTATTCACTTTCGAAAAAGAAATTAATAATTTTTAAGAAATGTGAGTAACCGAAATTTCCCAGCCAATTTCGGGCAAAGCCATCAATATGGAGCACTAACAGTCCACCAACGTTTTGTGAAATTTTAAATATAAGTACTCTACAAATTTGTCTGAAATATTAAAATTGCGATATTCGTAGGCGACAGAGGGGGAATTTTCTCAGGAGACGTTATAAAGTCAGTTGCCGCTAGATGTTTGAAGGCGACGGACGGATTTTTTTTTGGGAAACAATGAGTTTGGTTTACTAAGCAGGTGATTTATTGAGGAATACAACCCGTATCTTCCCGGATGGGGAACGATATTCGTCATTAACGGCTCTAGCATTCAAAATCATACACATTGAACTCTATCGGACCGTATCTGATGTGCTGTCAGTTCAAAGTTTATTATCCGCCAAGTATCTCGAAAGTTCGCCGAGATATTCTCAAATTGATGATAGCCTGTCTAAAGAAAGCAATTGACATTGCTGGAGACAAATATTTTATGGCGAACTGCCGCGCCTTCATGCCCGCCCATGAGGTTGAGATTGACGGTGTGGTTACTGATTCGAGTTTTTCTTGTGTGGGGCCTACTGAAGAACGGGATTGACTGTTTCATGGAGCTCGAAAATTTTGAATGGTAACCGCACAGAACGGGGCAAAATAGTGTATTCCTATACAGTCGTATTGGGTGATCTTTAGTGGGCTGTGCTTTTCCCATTTACGTCTTGTTCGACAAGACTGTGCCTAGTGTGTCCCTGCCCTGTGTAAAAAAATCGGCCGGATAATCTGAAGCATTCCATTGAAAAAGGCTTTAAGCACGCTTTTTCAAAAATACTAAAGAGAGTTGCATCATTCTCCAAGACAAATCATTATGCTCTCTTGGCTCAGGAATAGTTCAACTCTGACGATCCGCTTGGGGACATCTGAATAAATCTGAATGGGCCTAACAAGATCATACCGTATTTTATTGCCGTCTTTGGTGGAGTCTTAGTTTAGCACCCCTTTGATGTTTGCATTGGCAGAAGCTATTTTTAAATTAGTCTTTCAGACAACAGTGTTTACTTGAAAATAGCACACTTATTTTGACATATTTTATATTATTCCACTTGTTCCACTTATTTTACAAAGCAGATTAAAATTTCAGCGCCCCCGACTGCACGCTGAGGGCCAACTGCACGCTACGGGCCTGAATATCTGTGCAGTCCACAAGCGACGCCTGCGAATTGATACTTTTCGTTAGACCTAGATATAGACAGTTGGAATACTGAAATAGAACTGAATTGATGTTCGTTGACCGCCGTCGATTATCAAATAATCAACTCTAATAGAGGTGTAAAAACCCCTCTTATTACAATGCCTTGTTGAAAGCTTATCATCCGAAAAACAGAAACTAGAACCAGAGATATTGAGAGTAGCATTGGGCAGTATAGCAAGGTACACGGATTGGATGTGGAATCGTCACTTAATTTGCAAAAAAACTCATGCCTCTGGTAGAAAACATAAGGTTTCCACCGTCCAAATAAAGATGAGTTGAAATTGATTCCCTACCGACGAAATCTCAAAAGGAATCTCTTTAGTATTTTATGGTAAATTCATTGTGAAAAGGCAATACATGCTTAAACCTCTTCATATTTATGGCCAATGATGATTAAAAATATGAATATTTGAAAAATCGAAATATGTCACAAGTACTAGTTCATATGTGAAGGCTACTGAAACTAACTTTTGGGAGGCCAAAATTTGTACATTCTACGTAACAATTATATATGCTATAAATTATCTCCACTATTTAGAACCGAGCTCTAAAAATATTGAAAAGAAAAGAAAGAAATTGGCGGAGGAGCCTCGAAAATTTTGTTCCTCCCGTCATCGCTCAGAACTCAATTAGCAATGAATTAGGCTGGTGGTGGTTCAATTTTCAAAGAACACATTTGTTTTTTGTCCGGAACAACTTTCCAGCTAACTACTTACATCGACACCGCGCCCGAGCGAGGGCGACATCGATAAATGTTTTCCACACAACATCGACACTCTGGACTGTTCGTTTGTACGCTGGGAAAGTTATTGTTTTTCGAAAGCGAAAGTAGCCGGAAAGAAATGCCACCGGTAGTGGCTCACCCGGTTTCACGAGTGGCAAGATTTATGGAAGTTTTTTTTCCTCCATATTCTACCACCAACACCACCTCACTTAATATTCTAATGCATTCAATTTTCCATCGCTTGTTACTTTTGTAGGTGTGGGAAAAGTTTATTCCCCCAACTGTGATCTGGGACAACGTGACCGTCCAGTAGGGCAGTACCACGGCAGCAGTTGTTACCTCCCAGCAAATTATAATTTATAATTGACTTGGCGGCTAATTTTTTTTTTTCGTTGCCTCTAATTCGAGGAAAATTGGATTGTCATTTCGGCTAATGATTGTCATTAGCTGTGGAATTCACAGTGGCTTTCCAACTTCCCACCCGAAAATCCAATTCTAATCGTGTCCTAAATTAGCCACTTTATTGAAGTGATCGGCAAGTGTGAAACAGATCTCACTTTCGCTTGGATCCAAACAACTGCGGAATCGCCGGTTTCTTATTAGGTAGCCGAAGGAGTGAAAAAAATAAAATCATCCCCGGCGACAACTATTATTTACCCATTTAACGAGCTAACCACTTTAATTACTATTATTTCATTTCCTTCCTGCTCGCACGTCCTCTCGGGAGGGTCGCGATTTTGTAAGTTGCTTCATTCCGACGACACGGGTGGATTTTCGGCAGACCCTCCCCGACAGAGTCCGGTCGTAACCGAACGCGAAGGAGAACTGCAATAAATATGCTCCTAGTTATTGTGCTATCATGATTATGGGATTTTGTTTCCTCCATTTGAGGCGAGTCATTTGTTTTTCAACGAACCCGGTCGTGTATGTACGGTGGAGCATACCAACACTAGGGTGGTTCAAAGTAATTGCATTTTTTTCTTTAGTGATGAATTAATAACGGTTTGATTGCCTTCCTAGGATAAAAAAGGATAGTACGTTGGCTGAGAAACAACAGCATTTTGTATTAATAAAACGTTGGCTTGAACCGAAATAGATGAAATTCATGTGTAATATTATAGTGAATCTGTTCAATATGTCAACATGTTTGAACCATATAAAATTATCTTGGAATTATATCAGCATGATACGTAGTGTTACACCATCCTGATATAAATTCACACTATTATTCAACCATGCTCGCCGCAAGCTGATGTCACATATCGTCTACTTTTTTGGTGTGCCATCATTAGCCTAGCAGAAGAAAGGTGGTTCATTGTAGATAGATTTTTCATTTGAATATGTTCGATATTAACAAATAATCTCAAAAGGATATAAAAGTGTTAGTTTAGAATTTTCGTACTGAAGCGGAATCATAACTCTCTTCCAAGTAAATTAGTTTAAGCAGAATACTGTCGGCTCGTGCATTATCTGGCTATTCTGGCAAGAGCTAGATCAAATTCAAAAAGTAGTACTGACAGAACAGGTAAAATTAAGCGACTCTGCTAGGTCTTAGTCACAATTCTACCAGAAATGAACGGCTCGGGTTTTAGGTCTGTTCATGCCTGATCCTTTTCAGATTTTTTGCTCGATTCCTACCAGTAGTCTGTCTGGAAGGAGTATACCCTATTTGGCATAAATACGTTAGGCATACTGACGTTTGGCATACGGATGTTGGGCATAATGGACATTAGGCCTTAATTATCACGTTGACGTATCACTTCAAAGAGCTCATTTTTTGGAAGTGATGGCCTGGAGTGGTCAAAGCGTGAAAGTTTGAACTTTTTGGATGTGGTAGAATTACTCTGGAAGCTTACCAAACTCGATGAACATTTATTCTACTCTATAAGCTTGAAGAAATCTTTGCTTAAATGAAAGGCGCAGACCGAATGTTTGGTATGCGGAAACTCAGCTTGAGTTATTTTCTCAGCGTACAACCGATAAATTGCACAAGACTTAAATAGGCCCAACACTTTTATTTAAAACTATTCTCGTTTGTCTTAAGGTATGAATAACACATTAACTTAGATTAGTTCTTACATACATGGTGCATGGTGTAATTGACCAAGAACAAAATATATACCTTGAAGAACAGCTCATGAAAGAAGGAATGATGCATTTGATTATTCATTCAACGAATGTATGAATATTGCTGCTTCTATATTGATTATTTCTCATATTATTAAGTTCAAATTCTTGAAGCCATCATATAAAGAACTATGAAAACTGCCTGAATCGAGGGAGTTTTTTTCGTGTACTGTCCCAGTTACCAGTATGGTCACAAACGAAACAGACGTATACTAATGTTGATGCTGTCCTTAACACTGCAATTCGGGGATCGGGGAAGGAAAGGAATGTTAGTGCAGCAAACGTTGTTATGATCATCCAAGGAAAAAGAAAAAGAAAAACTCTACGCTTGTAAGGCAAAAACATGATATTTTTAATTTTACCGTTAAAGTTATACGAAGGTATGATATAGCAAAGCGTAATTAGGAGCGTTTTGGAGCGAATAGTTTATTTCAGGACACCTTGTATCAAACTTTTATTGTTGTTAAGTTGTAAGCATTTTCTCTTCAAAAATGGAGTTTTTGAAATACCAATAACATTTATTTTGGCAAACAAAAAATAATTCTTCGTGGACTGTCCATAAAGTATAATTGAGCAAAAAATGACGAAAACGATATTTTTTTTTTAAATTTCACAGAATGGCTTTCAAAAAATCACTTTATGCTATTATGTCATAAAAATAAAAGCATAAGTTTTGATACATGAAATGAAAGTGTTCGTCTTCAAAAACTCTGAATCATCTAAAGGGTATGTTAATAAAAATAAAGGATGCAAAAGATATATTCAAAATTTGATTTTTCGTTAATTAACCCTTGAGAATATATTAAAATTGCTTACACGGTGGATAATATAAAAGATATATACTTTTGTTCTCACGTTAAAATGATTCACTTCACAAGACTTTTCTATTATTTTAAATATTGGGTAGGATGGTTGGCGATTTATTAAAAGCTGACGATTAACATTTCAATGGTCTGAGATAGAGTTTTGCAGTGTATCAGAAAATTACGGTACGATTAATTTACCGTCGCACGTGTATAGTCTATTGCCAGTCAGCATAGCATGAAAGATTTCTAACAGAATGCAATTGTCATTAATGGTAAATTAGTACCATTTGTTGGCATTTACACAATTTCAAGTAATTTGACTGCATGATACTTGTGTTCTTCTATTGCATTAGTCTGTTTTTTGTACTTCTAATAGTTTGATTTTTCCCTACTCTTGTGTACTAAAAATATCGATCAATTCATACGCTTCTATTTAATTCATTTTCTTTTTTTCTTTATTCGGTATGTTATTTTCCTTATATTGCCATATATTAAAGTAGCTTCATATCATCATCACTCACTAATGCAACAAATTGCTTATTCTCTCGTATACACTCACAATCTCTTTCATTCCAAACGTACAATCGTGCAATTGCAATCATTCACACATACCGGGAGCTCTAGTGAGATGGGAGAACTCACTCTCTTCTAGAATCTTAACCATACACTAAAAATTAAGTATCAACACACGCGACAAAAACATTAGCATACAAACGCTTGATTCCTTCGCGATCATCTACGCACACCTACGCCCGCTATCTCGAGAAGAGGTTAACACCGCGGTGACTAAGTGAACGTTTTAGCACTTTAAAAATCACAAACGCAGTCTCAGGAGTGAACTTTCAAACGCCCGTGCTCGCGCGATCATGAATCGGATGCACCCGGAAGTCCCTATCCTAGGCCCTAGTAGCATAGGTCCAATTCACTAAACTTCCACTATACAACACGTCGCATGACAACAAAAAAATCGAATTTATACTCGCAAAGTCACTTACACCCGACAAACACGTCAAGATATAAATGCTTGAGCCCTTCGCGATCATCCACGCAACCTACAACTTCGATCTCGCAAACATGATAACATACCAGTGATAAGGTGAACGTCTCCAGCACTTATAAATTTTCAAACGTTATCTCAAATGCGAACCTACAAACATCCGCGCTTGCGCGATCATGGATCAGTCACAATTCGGAAGCTTCTATCATCGGTACCAAAAGTCTAGGTACATGTCTTCACTTGAACCAATTATAAAAAAAAAGAAATCTCTCATATCCACTAGACAACACGTTCCATGGCGACATGACCGGGAACTCTAGTGATATGGGATAATTCATTCCCTGTCAGAATCTGAACCGTACACCGAGAACTAGATATCAGAATAACGGTCCGCTTGAACATCCAAGAACACACGCGAATATGTGAATGGTCGCATGGCTAAAAAATCGAATTTATACACGTGAAGTCATATTCACGCGAACACACGCAATGAACACGTTAACATACAAACGACATAGCCTTTCGCGATCATCCACACACATCTATACCCGCGATCGCGCAATCCTGATAACATTCCGGTTATAAGGTGAACGTTTCAGTACTTACAAAATTACAAAAGCGGTCTCAAGTTCAAACCCCCAAACAGCCGCGTTCGCGCGATCATCAGTCGACCGCGCCCGGAAATTTTTATCTTCCATCCTAGCAACTTAGGTCCATACATTCAGTTGCACAAATTAAAAATTAATGCTCATATCCACTAGACAACTCGAGTCATGGCAACATGACCGAAAACTCTAGTGATATGGAAGAAGGCACTTTCTTCTAGCATCTGGGCCGTACACCGAAACTTGAGTATCAGATTCACGGTTCGCCCGCTATCATCCAAGAACGCACATGAATATGACAAAGTACACACGGTCATAAGATAGAATTTATACACGCTAAGTTACACACACGCTCGAGCTCTTTACGATAGTACACGCGATCGCGAAGTTCTTTCGCCCGTACATATCAGAACCGTACAATGAATATCACATTCAGAATCGAGGTCCGCTGCAATTGGCCTTAAGAAGTGTTTTAGTGGGTGACATACTCCGTCTCATCTGCAATTGTAGTTAGAGATTCTAATGAGGAACCCTTCCGAGAATCTAGCTTTACAGTGCCAGTAGGATAACTCTCGAAAAGAAATATTGCTATATATAAAATACAGCATCGCACTTGCCTTTGATTGGTACTGTATACTACAAAGTAATTCAGTAGTTGGTGTATATCAACAAATTATGCGCTCTAAAATAATGTTCAAGTTGTCTGAAGGTTACTTTAGTGTAAAGTAAAAACTGCAAAAGTTAAATAAATAAAACAGTTTTTTGTAAGGAACACCCTAAAGCTTACAGTTGAATTTCTCGTGCCGTGGCAAGTCGTCGATGTTGTGCTATCTTATGATGAAGGCCATTTTTAGGTAAACCAAGTTATATATGCCATATTACTTGTGTAAAAAATATTTACAAAATGGCGTTTTCAGACTTTTGACATTCTGCTTGGTTACTGAGATATAGCGAGAAACGTGCTGAGAAATTTTTAATTTTTTGCTTCAAATGACTGTGTCAGGGGATTGGCTCAAATTATCGTGATGTATAAGATTTTATGTGTAAAACTATCTGAGCAACACAATAGCATAATCATTTTCAAAACAAAAATACACGAAGTGTGAGAAAAATGCAGTTTTAGTTTTACACTGGAAATATAGCATATTTGGCAACACTGTAACTAAAAATAACTATTTTTTCTAGATTCCCTGACTCACTTCCCTCTAAATGGATCTCACCGATTGTTTATAGACCAAATTAAGCCAAAGATATGAATAAAAATTAATAATTTATGTTTTATTTGTATGGAAAATTTTCCATGCACGATTATGACACGCCATGTAAATGGCCTAACCTATTACACGTGTTCCTACTAAATTTACATACTGGAGCACTGTGCACTGTATTCAGCAAAGAAATGCCAATAGAAGCGCTATCTGGGGGGGGGGGGCAAACTCAGGCTCGTAATAAGAAAACACAAAGCAGGTGAACTTTGCTTGTGGTGAGCTCCTGACGAAAAATTATCACATCCCCGCTCGCGAAGTCGAGATCGACCGATGGGACATTGACATGCGATAATCGGTTGATGTATGTATGAAAATTTTTGATCGCAAGCGGCTATATTCAGCTAGCATCGCCGGGGACGGAGATGTCGATTCGCATACTCTTGCACAAGGTTCGTCTAATTTACCGTCTGACATGAACTGTCTACATTGCAAACAATTGGAACACACAGTTAGTCATTCTAGCATTGTAGCAAGTTTCACAGGCAAGGATGCAAAATGCCTACCTTTTCTGCGGCTGTAATTTTTCTGCCTACATTCTCATTTCGCTTTCGACGCTGCTGTCGTTCGCTATTGCAGGACGCCCAGCGCTGTGCGGCAGTCTGTAAGCAAAGCAGTAACATGACAAAAAATACTGCCCCCAGTACAGCCACCAGACGCGAGCGGTACAGCTTCTCTTTCCTTATTTTACACTTTTTAATATTTTTAATCTATTCAATATCACAAACGACGACAATAAATGCGGTTCGTTTACGCTACGACCGGCATCAACGCTTTCGTGTACGGGCCTCTCCCTTTGACTTTGCAGAGAAAAGTGTACAAAGCGAGAGAACAAACTTTACTACGCCACACTCTCACCGAACAGTCGGAGTACAGCAGCAAAACAAAAATTATTCTACTGCTGTACGGGAAAATGTACTCGTACTGGCTACCGTTCTGGCAAGAGCTGTAGTGATGCGTCGCTGTAGCGGGCTGTACGGCTTGTACAAATGTAAATATACCGAAAAAAATGTAGTTTAGTGTAGTACCTTTGGCATCCCTGTTCACAGGAATAAAATCTCGATTTCTGCAACAGCAGCTTGATATTTTCGCGAATTGGTGTCAATTGACCAGAATGGTGCTCAATGCATCTAAGTGCTCTATAATTACCTTCACTCGTAAACGGAACCCAATTACATCGAACTATTCGCTGCAATGAATCAACTTGAGACGAGAAACCTGTATTAAAGATCTTAGTGTCATGCTTGATAGCAAATTGTCCTTCCTTGACCATATTTCATATATCGTTACCAAGGCATCCAAGCAACTTGGTCTTATATTTCGAATGACCAAGACATTTTGAAACATTTATTGCTGAAAAGCATTATATGTCGCCCTGGTTCGTTCTTTGCTCGAATACTCGGCGGGTGCGTGGTCACCTTTTTATCAAAATGGAGTGCAGCGTGTTAAGGCAGTGCATCGTTTCAAAAACTATGTTTATATCCGACTTGCTTTTGGACAATATTGACTGTTATAGTCTTCTCAATCAACTGAACATAAACATCAGACGCAGAACTCTTAGAACTAATAATTTTCTCATCATTTCCTCCGCAAGAACGAATTATGAGTTAAACGAACCAATGTCAAGTATGACCAGACTATTCAATCGATGTTATACGTCCTTTGGTTATAACATGTCCCGTGTTTCCCTTAAACGTCTTTACAGTGACATTTTTAAAAATTGATCCACAATCTCATAAATGTATTGTTACCTTATTATTATTTTAATGTAGTCAGACTGTTGGATTATGTTATATCTGTGGGTACGAAAAAACGAGGAGGTTTTGTGCCCACTTGAGTAAGAGCTAATGCGTGTTCAGCTCAAATAGGCTTTCCACTGCTCCAACAAATAAATAAATAAATAAATAAATAAATAAATAAATAAATAAATAAATAAATAAATAAATAAATAAATAAATAAATAAATAAATAAATAAATAAATAAATAAATAAATAAATAAATGAATAAATAAATAAATAAATAAATAAATAAATAAATAAATAAATAAATAAATAAATAAATAAATAAATAAATAAATAAATAAATAAATACATAAATAAATAAATAAATAGATGTCGTCTTCGTTCAGTTTTCATCAGTGCTGGTATCCTTTCGCTTATGGTGTCCTCATGTTATGGGTTATTGTTCTTGAACCGTCTTTTGCATCTTCGTTGGTTGTGCTGTATTTTAGTACAGAAATACTACAGCCGATGTTTGTTGAATAGTAGCTTGTGGTTTGGCTGTAGATAATGAAATCGGAGCATTGATTTTATTTACAATATTTTTTCTTAGCAGTTTCCTTGTATAGATTCCCATAGTATGCAACCTATTTACAAAAACGGCTCGTGTTAATCTGATTCTCATAAGCACAAGGCGTGGTCTGAGCTTAAAGTGTGCCATGCACCAGGCTCATAAAGGATTGCATAACGCGGGATGATCGCATTTTTACCACTGGTTGTCACCTAGCTTCAAAAAGAAATATTGTTTGCCCCTTTTTATGTGTAAGATCAAAATTAGCTGGCACCGTTTGACCAATTTTTAACCGTTTCAAAATTTATCCAGTTAGATGGACACAGCCCTTAAATACAAATTAAAACGAGTTGTTGTGTAACGTATATTAATTTACTCATCTTCCCAAACAATATAATCCCCAACAACTGCTGCCCACTTGAAAACCACGGAAGAATGAAAATCCCAATACTTTCTAACCCTCTCGAACCCCACTTCCCAAAAGAGCTCACCCTTGCGGAACCAAACTTGAGCCGGCATGTGTAATGACTTTGTCAAAAGTTCATCCCCCATTCGGAAGAACCACCACTGCTGGTAAAGTTTGCCCAGGCCTACCGAAAACTCTCCCGGGTTCTTCAAGTTTGGTGCCATAAGTTGATTTGTGAAGTGTTTGCTACAATGCCACGCCACGCACACACACACACACACCAGTCGACAGAAATCACATCCCACCAATAAAACTATTCAAGAGGCAATAACTCATAATGGGGCTGGGAAATTAAACCCGATCACAGTGCTGTTTTCTCGTGCTCATTCGTTCCCCGGAACCGGATAGAAGATAGACAGGGAGAGAGAGACAGAGGTAGATAGAGAAATGGAAGACTATACACACTAGATGAAGCGTTGAATTTTAATTACTAGTCGTTAAAAGCTCATATGCGTTCCGCAGTCATCATCGTATGGTTCGACTTCTGCTGCTGGCTGATAGAAACGGTGCATTTCAGTTCAACCCAAGACGATCAATATTCTTACAGAATCGAATGAATCTCCAATTAGGCCACATTAAACACTTGCAAGGCGGCAAACGCACTGTACTGCCCATTAGCGCATTTATCGGAAACGGAAGTTGCGTTCTTTTATTTGCCATTTTGTACTGTTTCCACCAGCGAATTATTTTATTGCCGGTAACAAATCGTTTTATAGCTTTCGACGTACACTTTGTCGGTGGGCTAGATTGTGAAATGGCAGTGCTGCCAGCTTTTTTTAAATTTCTTAACAAACATAGATTAATTTTCATCTAACATCTTCGTTGAAAGCTGAGGTTTTGCAGTAAACCATAGAATATTACTGCCCCATTGAGTTGAATGCCAATGCAAACTTGCCAGGAGCCGAATCTTGAGAAACGATTGCCCTCATAGTCAATCGAGACGCATCTAGTGCCATCGGATTTTCATCCTTTCCAATAGATGCAGAAATGGGACACTTTTCGTAGAGTCACACACACACTTCTTTAAACCGATATTATGCAAATGAGTGGTGAATGCGGTTCCAGTCTTTATCTCCCACCTCACCGAATGGGAGCCACTAGCTAAAGGGATAATGTAGGAACGAGGGCAAAGCAAATGTAAGCACAGAATATGCAAAAATTCTAATGCATGATCATGAAGTTATAAGCTAAGCACTTGAAGTTCGACCCGAGCTAGTCCCTTCGGCGGGGTTGGGATGAAACCGATGGGGGTACAAGGCGAAGAAGAAGAAGGAGAAGGGTCGGTATGAATATGTGTGGGGACATGCTAGAGAAAGCAGGAATAAATTACGGATTGGATTAGGCGGTTGGTTTATGGAGAAGGGGTGG
Source organism: Topomyia yanbarensis (assembly GCF_030247195.1). Classification (NCBI taxonomy): domain Eukaryota; kingdom Metazoa; phylum Arthropoda; class Insecta; order Diptera; family Culicidae; genus Topomyia; species Topomyia yanbarensis. Next base: position 405,943,045 of record NC_080672.1, on the reverse strand, counting down.
CTAGTTGCGGTGGATCCATCCACCGGAGAGACCAGAGGCTGAAACTTTCAGTCGTCCATTCCCCTTTTCCTCGACCCGCAAATGTAATTAGAACTTGAAAGTGCAGTTATCTTTCGGTTTCGGCAGGATTTTCACCAGTCCGCTGGAGCTTGAATTTTAAGCTCGGTATTTATACACTTTCGGTTCGAGGCTGTGGGAAAGAGAGAGAGAGAGAGAGAAAACGAAAGAGTGAATCAGTATTTCGTGCAAACTGACCCCGAGATCATTGGTTGACTTTTTTTTTCTCTTAAAGAATTTTTATGAGGACAGATTCGCACGCAGACACTAATTTATGGTGGTTCAGCTATTAGTAATGAGTAATGGAGAAAGATTTTTGTTCAATAGAAAAATCTCCACAATGTTAAAAAAGCAATAAATTAGTTTTATATCAAAGCAAAAAAAAATAAAAATTCATTAGACTGAATTTCTTTTGCAGTTTCAAAATATTTAATTATCTTCTGATGATTTTCAAATAATTTGAAACATTTAGCATTTTCTGGATTTATTTATTTTATAAAGTTTGATTTGTTCAAGTCAAAGCTCAGATTATAAACATTAAGGAATGATCTGTTAAAAATACATTATCTTTCTTTTATTTGGAACGGCTCAATGCGTTAGCTTAACTGAGCCGTGAGCCTTCTTAAATTTAGAACGTTTAAAAAAATGAATAAATGGAATTTTATTATGATTTCAGTTTACTACAATAGGCTATAAGATTGTCGCTTACACAACGAAGAATATGTTTCTGCTACGGTGACCGATGACCGCCAACTTCACAATGGAAGAAATCCGACCAAACATTTGATTAGAAGCGGTTGGAAGATTTTAACAATATTTATCTAAAACATTCTTTTAAATTACACGGTGCTACAGTGATTTTGTTCTTTTCAAGAGACCAAGTATGGGTTGTAGACAGGGTGGCCAGATAGAATTCCTTAATATCGGTAGGGTCACTAAAAGTTTATCGGTAGGCCGGGTTGTTATCCCAAAAACGTAGCATTGACATAGAATTGTAAAATACTGACAACACAGATCTCAGACCAAATCCAACCCAAAAAAAATGTTGAGTAGGATGTGTCCAAAATCAATAAAAATCGGTAGTTTTCGGTAGGAATAACAAAATATCGGTAGGGAAGACCAAAATCGGGAGGACTGCCGACAAATCGGTAGGTCTGGCCACCCTGGTTGTAGATCTCATCAAATGCAACACAAAACAATGTATGAAAAATGTTGTATACCCTCAAAATCGAAAAAAAAGTTCATGCGAGAGAGTTTCTAATTTGGGAAAAAATTAATAACTCTGCCATTTTTCAACCGATTTTAATCATAAATAGGTCGTTGGATACGGAATTAAATGTTCTCTTTAAATGTCTATTTAAACAAAGACGCTTTCTATTAAAAATGTTGAGCAATTTTCATATTTTTAATGAAAAATTGCAAAAAATGGTAATTTTCATATTGTCGTCCCAAAACCGCATAGTACTTTTAACAAAAGAGCACAACATAGCATATTGTTCGAAAGGCCGTTTCTTCTTCTTTCCAAAACCACTGGTCACTGGATGTATGGTTGTGAAAAGACACATATTCGTTTTGATTATACAAGTATTAGTAGCAAGCTTAGGTGTGTATGTGTTGTTTTCAAGAAAGTTGCAGCTTAATTCAAATAGGATATGCCGACGAAGGAGTGAGAAGGAATACCAAATCATAACTCTTCAGGCGAATACAATGGTCGCCCTGAAAAGGGCAGGTTAGGTTTTTTCGCGACATCGTTTCACCTCACCACACTTGTTCAGCTCTTCGTCATTTCGAATGGCCAGCTGCTACAGACGGGGGATAATTCTGGTCGTTTTGTTTCCACGGGCTGCGTTTCCTGCCAGCTACAATATTTCGGCGGCGAGATATTCCTTTATGGCTACCAACTAGAGGGGGCTCCGGCACCGACTCGTTCGGATTAGTAGCTCTTTCTCAGCGGACGGTGGAGTTGGCCGACTAGAAACTGGAGACCGCTACGAAACGAGCGGGATTTTGATTTTCCCTTCAACTTTCCACTTTTACCGCATCCAGACATAGTGAGCGTATTTGCGGTGTAACCAGCACGATGTAACACACGATTGATACCGCACTCGCATCCGACCGTCGGTTTTGTACTCGGTTCAGTTTATGTTCGAAGCCAAATGGGCTGGCCATCGAACGAAAGCAGTTTATTTTTATCGTCTAAGAGGTTCGAACGAAAGCTGTTCAAGATTCGCGGCTCGGTGCAAGTAATTAGTGGGAACCAATCACGAATGAGCTGCAATCTAAGTTAATGTGCGTTATTCATACCGTAATACAAATTTGATTAATTTAATAGTTTTCTATTTATTCATATGTTTTATTTTATGCCAGCAGGTATAAAACCTCGTCATCTTTTTACTAACAGAATAAATAAGAGTTATGAATCTATTTTAGTTATGTGCAATTTATTGGTTGTACGTCAAGAAATGAACGCAAGCTGAGTGTTTGCATGTCAAGCATTCGGTATGATTCTTTTATTTGAGCAAAGATTTCTCCAAGAATGTACGGCTGAATATAATGTTGATCGAGTTTGATCAGCTTGTGGAGTAATTCTACAACATCAAAAAAGTTCAAACATTCACGCTCTTACTACTCAAGGCCATCACCACCAAAAAACGTCCCGTTAAGTGATACTTGAATATGATAATTTATGTGTAACGTCCATTAAGCTAAACACCCATTATGTCTAACGTCTTTAGGTCTAACGTCCATTACACCTAAAGTACTTATGCCTAATCGGGTACACCAAGTCTCGACAACGCCCCGGTAATTATGCGAACGTTTTAGCAGATATAAATACAGATATGCAAACTCAAGTGTGAACATATGAACGCTCGTTTCCACGCTATCATGAAATCTTCACGAAAATGAATCATCCTGATTCGAAATCATTTGAATAGGATTCGTCAACACTAAACAGATTGATTTTAAACCCTTGTATTAGAGAAGTGAAATGTGTATTGAAAAACCAAATATGGCTTTTCTAAGGCAACATTGTATCCAGTTTCGTCACATCAGGAACGTGCTGTTGCTCACGTTCAATATATTAAGAATAACACTTTTGCAAGCCGTTGTTTAAAAAATACATATCGATTTTTGTAAATTACATTCTCTCAAAGACATATTCCCCTTGAAATCATAACCAAGACATGTTTTTAAAAGTTGAATTTTATTGGCATGTTGTTACCTGGTATTCGTAGATTGTCATAGTGTAATATCAGCACTATTATAACGCTTCATAACTATAGGTTCAATTAGCTCAGTCCGAAAAAAGGGGCATCAAATTGAGAGGTACTGATGGGAATAATTCATATTAAGCGTACTTCTACCCAAGTAACCAATAAGCATTATATCGTAGCCTAATATCTGCTTTAGATCCACATATAATGCAGTCTTATAGAGCTGTGAAGCCCTAAATACTTATATAATGCTATTCGATTCGATTGAAATGAAATATTCCGAATATAATCTTCAAGAAGAGTTGCATAACAAATGAACCCACAGCATTAAAATAGTATTATATCGGCTTTTTATTTGCTCTATAATGGCATTAAATGCACTTGTAAAGCTTACATGCTTTAAAGATCCTTGAAGCATGTACGCGTTATATCAGCTTTATATACGCATATAGAGCAAGCGATAATGCTATATGTCGGTTGTGCAGTTATGCATTATTGATGCTAATATAGAGCTTTATTGCATTGTTAATGCTGTAATGGAGTTTCAATGCAACATTAGTGCAAATGTATAGCTAATATAGTGCAATGGCTTAATGCTTATGGTTACTTGGGTAGTATATTAGATATTTTGTAGCTTTAGAACTTAAGGTTTTTCGCGAAATTATTCCTATAACAAAAATCAGGAAAAAAATCTGTTTGTTATATTTAGTATTTAATAAGATTGGCTCTCATAAACTTTTACACATTAGTATCGGTAACTGGTCTCTCAGCTTTCTTCCACTTTCATTTAATTTTTTAGTAATATCTATTTTTTAGTTGCTGCTTTGTAATTTGCCAGTATCTTTAGATTTACTGAAGATTCGGGCAGTTTTGGACACAAAATTTATCCAGGCAACTCTAGAACTGATTTTGAATAACGGTCAACTCTAAAACTGATTTTGCATAACGATGTCAAATCAGGCCTAAAGGCATTAGAGCCATAGTCTCGTCCTAAAGAGGTAGTCAAGGTTTTAAAATCAGTCTTTGTGATAAGTTCCCTGCCCTGGTCCATAATCTCGGTTGTGACACAAATCTGACACCGTTTACCGCAACTGTATATTGCTTGCCAGATCAAAAATCTTTGCTGTCTTTGAATCATTCTTTGCTTGTATTTTTCGGTGATATTCAATTTATCCCTGGCGGTAAATATCAGGCACTCTCGAAACGCTGATTTTTACTTCTCTGAATTGTTTCTTAGTTTGTGATGTTATAACTAGGAATTCTTGCCATGTTCGAACTGAAATTTGTAACGTTTGCCTGGCAAAATTTTCGGGTTATGTTGAATTATAGAAAGAAATCTCACCGAACTTATCAAACTATACAAAGAAATTTCACTAAATTTACAGTATTTAAACAAAACATGTTAAACTGTATTTCAACAAACTTTAGTTATTCTGCGTCGTTCGGTGCAATTTTTTCGTGGATATCATTAAACCTTAAAGGCGCAAATCTTTTTTTTTCAAATTTTGTGATATTTGTCTCATGGTTTCAATACAATACTGCAATAATCTTGAGATGGTCGGTGTTAAGTCAGACCGGACCAAGTCGCAAAATATCAACAAATGAGTTAATAATAGCACTGGATAAAGAATTTCTTCATCTACATTCCACTTTTACCAGTTTTGAAATATAAAACAATAAATAAGAATTATGGTAAAAATTATTTTTCAATTATAATGTAAAGGATGCTGCGATTCAAACTTTAAACGCGTTTTTCTCGAAATCAATACATTGTCACTTAGTCCGGTCTGACCTAACACCGACCAGATGATCTTCGCGATGTTGTTTTAAAACAACATTGCGCATTTAAGGGTTTGGAGTAATAAACCCAAAAAATCTGATGACAACTCAAAAGACAACTATAATTTGGTCCGGTATTCTTTCCGCATTGAATGAACCAAAAAGTACTATACTTTAGCGATAGACTTCTAAACTAGTAATGTTCGCCCATCTATCAATGAAGCTTGGCATCTATTGACATATAATAGTATGCATTATAGAAGTTGTAATATTTACGCTTTTATGCAATGTATAATTGCGTAAATATTCTTTACAAAGACATCCTTAAACGCATCATGCAGTATGCTTTTTTATTGGGCTCGGTAAGGGACTTAGAATTATGAATTTGCTACAAATCTGCCCTATTCCATTATTCCTCCTTCTTGGTCTAGTCTACACATACACAGCCAATACGTGTAGGGATCCTGGAAAATTGCAGACGTTCGCCTACATTTTTTCTTGTCAATATTAATGTTTGTGGTACATATGATATGTGACACAATCATTAAAGCGGCCAGGCCAACTGTGCAGCGTACAAAGTGAAGCTGATTCAAAATAATACGGCAATTAAATTAATCATTTAATGAAGAATTTAATCAACGAGCTATTTCAAACCTTGAATAAGGAAGAAACGCAGACAACCGTACCGACCGTTTCAATTTGATGGGAATTTGATAAATCGTTGGGAATGACTCGGTTAAGAGGGTTAATGACACTCCTTTGGTACTAGGTTCCTGAGATGGGATGGGACAGAATCCATTATTCCTCTTTCTTGGCAAGAAAAACTCTTCATCCTCAAACAACGCAATGCGATTCTGTTGGTATACTACTAACTGCGCATTCAATTATACGGAAGCTAATAAAAGAAACGCAACGCATACTTCTAGCCTTCAATTGTTTTCTTATCTTTTCAATTGACATTTCAAAACATGCCATTAAGGAACACTTGAAATGAAATGTGATATGCTGATTTCATCTCTATGATATGAAGCATAATCATATTCATCGAATGTAACTCTTAATCTGTTTAAGTCTGTACAATAGAGTGGCAGGAAAAAGTGACCCCTATCGGCCCACCCCTGAGTCGATTTCTAGTCCTACCAGGAGTACTTTCTCCAAATTTGAGGCAAATCGGACAAGTCTAGCTACCGGACCAACATGCCTGAAGTTTGCATGAGATTTTTCGACAGTTTACCTGGAGAAAAGCCACTTGCTCACATTTTCGCCGCTAGGTGGCACTGTTCGCATCGTATTATCACTGTAAGTGAAAATAAGAAAGATAATTTAATTGTCTACAACTTTGTCGAAGACTGCTACTCAATTCGTCTTTGTTAAAAGAAGTCATTAAATTTTTAGCGACGTGATGTCTGAGTCAGTTTTGCATGGGGCCTAGCAGTGCATGGTTGTGTATCAGTACTCGATTCGCACGAACTAAACATTTTTGTGAAATAACCGTTAGTTTTAGCTCAATAGTATGTTCAGGTGAATTGTAGTAAATAATAGGAGTCATGTTTTGGTTAGAAAGTTTTAATTCCACATTGTACCGTATAGAGGGCGCCAACACTAACTTTTCAACGGAGAGAGATAGAAATTAAGTGTCTTCCACAAAGTTGTAGAACAGGCATTTTGCAATAATTCTTCCCAACATTTCGATATTCTATCTCTCTTCTATGAAAAGTTAGTGTTGGCGCCCTCTATGCGGTCACAGTTGGAACTGAAATTTTCCAACCAGAACATAACTCGTATTATGTGGTATAATTCTTCTGAACATATCATTCAGCCAAACCTAACGATTATTTCACAAAAATGTATAGTTCGTGGTAATCGAGTACTGATACACAACCATGCACTGCTAGGCCCCATGGAAAACTGATTCTGACCTCACTTTGTTAAAAGTTTAATACCTTTTTTAACAAAGCCGGATTCACTGGCAGTCTTCGACAAAGTACTAGCCAATTAAATTATCTTTCTTATTTTCACTTACAATAATAATACGACGCATACAGTGTCACCTAGCGGCAAAAATGCGAGTTAGTGGGTTTTCTCCATGTAAATTGTCGAAAAATCTCATACAAACTTCAGGCACGTTGGTCCGGTAGCTAGACTTGTCCGATTTGCTTCAAATTTGGTGCAACAAACTCCTGCTGGGACTAAGAATCGAATCAGGGGTGGGCCGATTATGTTTTCAAAAATTCATTATTTTTCTGGGGAGTCTACTGTACAACTATAGTGACCCCTTCGTTCAATAGTGTCCAGAGACCCAGAGTGGTCTTTAGACGGCCCTGAGGGAAAGTTTCGCTATCAAAAATCAAAAATGCCATCCCCCGCCCCTAGCCGCACCCTAGTGTCTCTATAAACAGAGAAGGCACTGGCCCTGCCGTGTTCCCAACTGTCGTGCAGTAAATTACCCAGGTTATAACTCAACGCGAGAAACTAATCCAATATAGTTGTGTTTGAAGATGATAGCTCAATCCTTTTCTGTCAGCGAAACACGTATAGCTACATGGAAGCACACTCAATAAACAATGGCATTGTTCTTCATTGATGAAACCGTCACTTATTGTTCCCTCTTCTGGTCAATTGGGTCTCACGCCATTGAAAGCGAACCCATAAATCCGGTAAAATGGTACTTCTTCCATTCCTTCCACCACAGCACCACCCAGAACAGCTTACACAGCATCACAATGGCAACTCATTGCAAACCGACAATGGCAAGAAATAGCCAGTTGAGCATTTTTTTCTCTGTCCATTCTCCGGGTTTCATGTTTTGTAACACACTGCACCAATTCTCCTGCTGGGCGAATCACGGACGCTAAGCTGCGAGGACAATGCAATGGGTATAAATTGTGGGAAGCTAATCATACATCAAACATATTATTGCGGGTGGTCGGTAGGTACCTACTTGCCTACTTTCCGGTTGCTGGTACAGGGGAAGAAACAACGACTATTGACTGCAACGGGGGATGGAATTTGTTTGGACGTCATCGAAACGATCTGCGATAGCCGTTTAGTGGAAAAAGCAACTAAGCGATACATTTTGGTAGTAGTTAGAAATAGTGGACTATCATTTCAAACTTTAATCACGCCTAATCAAAGTAAATCAGTAAAATGACCAACCTCAGGATCATTTATCGACGGACCAACCGGCCCATAGCAGGGATAAATATCCTTCTGTCACAGTCGTATGCTCTAAGCGATAAATCTTGAGCCGAGAGCTGGCACACCAGTAGGACAGATCCGTTGTTGCCCAAGCCGCCGTTGATCTTGAACAGCCCTAGGTAGCTATGTACAGTATACGCGGTTTGACCACCCTACTTCTATAGCGGACATTTCAGCCGGGTTGAACCGGGTAGAGTCCTGGTGGAGGCGATAAAGACGTTTGTCGCCGGTAGACGTTTGTCAAGCGGGATGAGAGAGTAATCGGCCCGTTCTAATCTAATTGATTGCATTTGTACCTTATAAACGATATTAGCAGACCCTGGCAGATTAATTTCAGCTGGGCGGATTTTATGCGACCTCAGAAGGGGAATTTTGTTGGCGTCCTGCGTTCTACTTCCGTTTAGTTGTGCAGAAATTATGTGAAGGAACGCATCGGGCGAGTGTAAAAGTTGTTTGCTTTCTCCTAGGCCCCAACAAATCCTTTTACGACTTCGACACAGACTACTAAAGTACGTGTTTGCTCAAGGTTGAATCATTTCAATAGCTAAATACTGATTGGAAAAGCTTAACACTTTTACAGGAATTTTACAGGAACATCACCGCATGAACCTCATAAACCACCTCGTCGCTGTTGTGCTATCTTATGACAAACGCCATTTTGGGGTAAACTGAGTTAGATATTCCACATTACTTGTCTAAAAAATCTCTACAAAGTGGCGTTTACAGAATTTTGGCATTCTGCTTGGTTACTGAGATATAGCGAGAAACGCGCTGAGAAATTTTTAATTTTTTGCTTCAAATGATTGTGTCGGGGGATTGGCTCTAATTATCTTTATGTATGAGATGTTTTTATATGTAACACTATCTGATAAACACAATGGAATAATCATTTTCGAAACAAAAATGCATGAACTGTGAGAAAAATGCAATTTAAGTTTTAAACTGGAAATATAGCATATTTGGCAACACTGTAACCAAAAATAACTATTTTTTCTAGATTCCCTGACTCATTTCCTTCAAAATGCATCACCGATTGTTTATAGACCAAATGAAGCCAAAGATATGAATAAAAGTTAATATTTGATGATTTTTTCTACGGAAAATTTTCCCTGCACGATTATGACATGCCATACAAATTTTGTCATCAATACACACCTATGACACGTGTGAGACCGACTTTTGTTTACATTTTTAAAGAAAACTCGCAATGTGGTTAACCGATTTTCGTAATATTTGAGAGATTAATGCAGAATAGATAGAAGCATCATTTGTCTACTTTGAATTGTTTATACCATTTATAAGTTTCAAGATATTCAATCTCAAACTTTAAAAATCGTTTTTCTCGAAATGTACAAACTGGCGCTTGTCATAAGATAGCACAACAGCGACGACCTAACATCTTTGAGTAAGTTCAAATCTGTTGCATGGGGAAGGAGGGTACCATATTACACAGGGTACCAGCTTCTCCATTCCACTATTAAGACCTCCGGCGGGACCGCAAATTGAATTTAAAACATGCTCGTTTCGGAAAAGCAACAGTGCGCCTGTCGCCACTTTCGGACTATGCGTGCGTACTGATTCGAACATGCAGCAGCATCTCAGGATTTATCACCATCTAAATATTAAATTCTTAATAGTTCCCAACATTAAACCCATTTAGAGTAGGGAGGAGCCATCAGTGCAGTGTTGCAAAACAATTCAACAATCTTTGCACAAGCAGCCAACAAGATTCTATCGCAAACGGGAAGCTAGAAAGAGAGAGAAGGAGAGGAAGCAGAGTAGGGCACGTGTCCAGGAAAAGTTTCCAACACAAGCCCGGAATCGTTTGCGAGAGTTTTGCCGGTGCGCCCAAGATACAAGGGTAGTAACAAGAGACCCCCAGTCATCCACCCTACTGGCAGATTTCCCTTCGTCTGAGACGCAGGCAGTCGTTTGTGTTGCTGAAAAGTGCAGACAATGCCGGTTTGCTTCTCCTAACGGTAATTAATTGCAGTTTCGCAGTGTCGTCGGGCTTGGTGGTGGTGGTGGTAGCAAGGAAACGATGCTTGGCGGGTTGTTGGGGACGGATGGTGACTGGATGTAAGTACTACATCCCGTGGTTGGGGTGCGGCGTGCATGGCCGGAAGAGTGGATTTTATTGTTACTTTGTAAACGTTACTTGGCCTATAGGAAAGGGGAGGGGAGAGGGTTTCAGTGCGGGGCTAGAATGCGTGCATCTTTGCGCAACAATGACTTGAAGATACTGAAAGGATCGTTGCTTTCATGTTGTTCGATTGATGTAGGCACAATGGAGCTCTTAAGAGTGTGTGTTATTCTCTTTCTTTCTTAAGATGCTTCATTTACATTAAGTGCAGTTCACTATCGATTTACATTAAGGAGCAATTTGTATCATACTTAAGGAGGTTATCGCGCAGGTTTCGAGTAGAAAATAGCAGAAATTATTTTAAAAGATGACCGAATTTTTTTTCAGTGTTTTAAAGTGTTAATGGAAATGGTGTAATACAAACCAGAAAAAACCCGTTTTAATCCACCTGGTGGTGCAATTGTGCCTTTCTCATTTATCCAAACTACGATTCCATATCTGGGAATGTTTAATATAATTGTGGAAATGTCTATTATATATTCAGTGCGATTTACACATACGAATCGACAGCTTCGAACTTGAGTTGCTATGTGTCGACGCTGAAACACTTGAAATCAGCGGCGGATCCAGATATAAGTCAAAACAAAACGGTTGACGATGTTCAGACTGATTGCATAACCTTTCTATAGGGGAAAGGCAAAAATGTGAATTTGCTGTGTGTCCGCACTCTTCAACCCGTATCTACAAAACCGGTAGTTGGAATTTAATGAAATTCAATAGCAGCGTATGGGAACGTTGTACCTTTCATTTGAGACTAAGTTTGAAAAAATCGGTTCAGCCATTCCTGAGTAACCGATGTGCTTATTTTTGGTCACATACATATATACACACGCACACACACATACGCACGCACGCACAGACATTTGCCGAATTCGACGAACTGAGTCGAATGGTATATGACAGACGGCCCTACGGGCCGGGATTTAGTTGACGATGTTCAGAGTGATTGCGTATCCTTTCTATAGGAGAAAGGCAAAAACTTTAGAGACCTTTACTCACTTTTGCGTACTTCGACTACTGACTACTCTATAAGTAAAAAACGGTATGGTTTCGAAAATTAAACAAAAATCTTTTTATATTGGCTCTTTTTACAGAAACACACGAAACAAACGATACGTTGAAGTATTTGTCTGCGAACAATAAATTAGTTAAATTCGAGTTTACATAGTTTCTTTTTCTATTCTGTGAATTTATTTTTTTTATGTACAGAATACAAATTATCTGAAATTGTGCCTTATTAATTGAGTGCAAATACAATTAGCCTGGTAAAGGAGTTTCAGCCATCGGCTTATCGCAAAGCTATCTATTGGTATCGAGAAACATTAACGACAACCAAAATGAACCTTGAAAAGAGTTCACTGTCAGATTGAATTTGTAACAGGATGACATTGCCATACGAACAATTCATAAATAAACGTCAGTTCTTATAATAAAGAGGGACAAGTCTGTCTTTGGATGAGATAGGTTGGTTGATTTAAGCCATTCGTAGTAACTCTTCCTAGCTTGACTGCTGCCAACATAAGATAAATGATTAGTATGGCTTTAAGCATGTCTTTTATAACCCACTACTAGTTGCGCGATATGCCTATTGCACATCTTTGCTCTTACTAGAGTACTATGGCCCAACATTTTTTACAAGTTGCCCTACCTAGTATTCACTAGCAAATTAAATGTCTTTAAAAAGTGAAAAAGAAAAATATTACTACATATTAGTCGAAATAAAAAATGAAAAAACCTGTTTTAATCCAAATAGTGGTGCAATTGCGCCTTTCTCATTTCTCTAAACTATGAATATATGGCAGGTTATGTTCGTTTACACCTACACACAATGGTTCGCCAGCCACGAACCGGACGAGCTGTATGTCGACGGTGAAACACTATAAACAAAAAATATCATACTTTAATAGCCTTATCAGCATTAGTTCAATGTTGATTTCCTGCTAACTACGAACGAACCACTCCCCAGCTTAATTCGGGATGCCTTGTTTTATAGCGGTGGTATAAAGATGATGGGGTTGAGAGGGGGAGGGATATGAGTGATGTATGGGCTGGTGGTCTGAGGGGGGCGCAATGAGGGGTAATCTAAGGGGAATTTAAATTGGTGGTGACCAGTGAGGGGGAGGGGGGTGTAACAGTCTCCTGTTAAAACCCAGAAACCTTATGTCAATTGAAAAAAAATTAGGGATTAGATTGACGATTTTTCGAATGATTGCATATCCTTTCTATATGAGAAAGGCAAAAATTTCTGTGTGGTCGCACTTTTAAACCCATAGCTCCAGAACCGAAAGACGGATCAACCAAAAATTCAATAGCAGCTTATGGGAGCGTTATACCGTTCAAGCGATAAGTTTGAGCGATTTGGTTCAGCCAACTCTGAGAAAAATGAGTGAGTTTAGAAAATACATAATCACATATATACACACACATTTGCCGATCTCGACGAACTGAGTCGAATGAGATATGATTGCATATCCTTTCTTTACAGTTTTATCAAACCTAACTTGAACGTTTCGTCATTTATCTGATTAGTACCGTCTTAACGCATGGGCCAATGCAAGGGGCTACGCGATGATGGGGGCCCCGCACTTAGGAAATAAGAAAAAAAAATCCACATTTTAGCAATTAATCCTTTGTAAGGAACACTGTCGAAAGATTTTTCAATTTCTGGAAGAGCAACTCCAGTGAACCAGCTCTCTGTAATATTTGCCTTTATCATGTTAGTTATTCTAACCAGTTGATGAGTAGTTGCATGCCCAATACGAAATCCAAACTGCTGTGGAAAAAAAATGAATTCTCCTTGATATGTAGTTAGGATATTTTTTCAAATAATTTACTAAGAGAAGAGAGTAAACTATTTGGTGGATATACTAGATGCTTCTACTAGGTTTTTATTTGGCTTCAGAACTAGAATTACCTTGGTATTTTTCTTTTTTTTCAGGAAAGTATGCTTTTGACCAAGTAACTCAAAATGGTTTCTAAAAGCTTTTTATGAAGAAGGTTATAAATTTCATCATAATCTGTAGCTCTCATATTTTTTAACTTGTTAGTTTGCTTAAATAATTTTGTCTAGAGGTAATTCTTAATTTGAAACAACGCATTTTTGCAAAAATTTGTTTTCAATAGGACTCACTACGTTGAGATTAAAATTATGAACACTCTCAAGCAAGTTTTCGAACTTTTTTACCCGTTTGTAAAAAGTATGTGGTTTCCTTCTTTCAAAGCTGGAATTGGCTTCTGAGGTTTCTTAAGAACTTCAGAAATTTTCTAGATAGGTTCAGAATAAGCTTAATTTGTTCAACATCTTTCGCCAAATTTTCATTCCTAAGAATGTTATTCTATGCTTAGTTTCTTTTTGTAGACCCCGGATAGATTTCATAGCAGGATCACGACAGAGTTGATATTGACGTCTTCGAACATTCTTCAAGCGAATCAGAAGTTGAAAATTGTCGTCATTAATAGTAGCATAATTTTTTTTCTGTGTTGTTGCTACTGATAAATTTTTGTACCAACTATAAAATCACTTAAATTTTGTAGTGCTGAGCTTTATTTTGTTAATCATGACCGTGACTAAAATCATTCTCAGTATTAAATTTCCCAGTTCGCTTTGTGATAGTTAAACACTGGGCTAATGGAACAGGAAACTGTTTCTTGAGAAAGCGAGAAAGCTACTGGAAGATGATCAGAATCAAAGTCAGCATGTGTAAACAATTCGCTTCAAATGTGGCTTTGATCTGTCAAAACTACAATTTTTGATGAATTCTCTACAGATGAATAGCACATAGGTAACCAGCAGAGCAATCATTAAAAAGTAGTCTAGTGTTCAAAGTTATTTGAGAATTATTCCAGCAGCGTTTAAATCGCCGATTATAAACAATTTCAATCGAATTCTTGTAAGTTCTCGTATGTTTCCTTTCAAGGAATTAGTTGTCTCGACAGTGCATTGAAAAGGCATATACGCTGCAGCAATCAAAATGAAACCAAGATCGTTTTCAACTTCAATTCCCAAACACTCGATCGCCTTGGCGGCAAAAGAGGGCAAAACACGATGTCTGATTATGCGGTTGAGCGCTATTGCGATTCCTTCGGCTAATCAAGATTCAGTGATGCTATGATGCTGATATTCGTATCATCTTGTAATTATCACATTTTCAACTGCCGGAATGTCAGCTTTCATTTATTGAACTGTTAGTTATGTATTTCATGATCCCAGCCTACGCCAGACCAGCAAATCTCTTGGAGAAGGATTTTGAGATACATGTGGACAAAGTGGGTTGGAAATTGTCATCAGCGTTCTGAGCACCTCGCGCTTCACTTGATGTCGTTCACCTCTCTGTAATCAAGAGTCATGCCTTGTATGTCGTCCTCAGTATACCTCCATATTCCTATAACGTTTTCTCTCGCAAGCTCAGGTCAAATGTTTAGATTTATCTCCGCTTATGGTTGCTCCTCAAGCATCTCAACCAGTTGGATATCCAGTTCCTCATTTCAAACCCGCCATATAAGTGAATATATTTGACATCTAGTGCGATTTTTATTACATTTTGCTCTGATTCGACAATAACCAACATGACGTCGACGTAGTTCCTGAAATCGATCACATCAACGACCTCGGGGTATAAACTTGATCATGTCCGGGGTATTTTGGTTTTTAATAAACTGGACACTGAAAACAGTAAACTCCGAATGTCATGGCAAGTATGGCTCAGAGTCATCTTTTTCACCGCCATAAAAAGCACTGACAATGTCGATCCTACCTTCCTCTGGTTATCTGGTTGGATAAGGATACCGTCACATATTTATATGTACTCGATGTTCCCTGAACCTCAGTTGGATTGACAATAACTAATTCAGTTGATCGAGGACAGGGTTTAGGGATACTCCGAAAGCTGTCACCGCTGTGTCTCAAACTATTCTCAACATGACTGGTTAAGTTGGGTTCGCTATTGGTCTGCGCCATCGGAAGGTGGATGTTATCGTATTTCCCAACAAGTCCTATCTCATGGTGTTTGTCTCGACGCTTTGTAAGGGTGTTAAGAATAGTTTCTGCGCGTCGCTCTTCTGCAGATACTAAAGGTTTGTTAAGTTTGGTAATGTTTAAAATTATTTTATGGCATCGTTCATAGATTGGTCAGTAATTGGATTACAGGAGCATATATGTACACTATGGTGTTAGTAGTCCTGGGACGGATCTAGATCTCCACAGCCGCCGTCTATTATACACATATCTTTGTTGCTACCGGTTAATTGGGTTTGCCTTCCCGGCTTTGTTTCGAAAATCTTAAGGTGGTATTATCCTACTCAATTAGATTTCTTGGTTGTACATGAATCTACATGTGGCCCCTGTAAATTTGAATACTTGTTCTGTAACACGTCGATGTTTATAGCTTGTTTTGGTAGCTTAAATGACCGAACAGTTCAAATGTTGCCCATTGAGTACCCTTTCGTATATACTGAAGTGTGCAGAGCTTGCTACTTTAGGCACTTTTGCAAACGAACTACTTTTTCTACACATGGTAGTCGTGCTGTTAAAGTGCCTTAAGGTTGGACAGAGAATGCGCAAAATTTGCAAACGAAAAAAGCAGTTTTTTTTTCCACACCGTATGTCAGATCTTCATAAAAATCAATCAGCAGTACTGTAACAACATTCCACATACGCTGATTGATTTTTATGAAGATCTGACATACGGTGTGGAACAAAACTGCTTTTTTCGTTTGCAAATTTTGCGCATTCTCTGTCCAACCTTAACCAACTGTTAATTAGAGATAAATATGATTACTTTTTTCATCAATCTCAAATAATGAATATTACGCTTATAAAACTTGCTCAAATGTTAGTCTATTTCTTTACGCGAAGTATCAAAACGCGTACACAAGATCATAGGGTAATTTCGGGAGAGATGCCACGTCAGGAGAGATACCGCACTCTCTACATCTCCTATATGGGGTCACTTTTATGCGATAATATGATATTGTGAGATTGTCTTTCGAAGAATTGCAAATATGTAAAATAATCCTTATTATTAACTCACGAAACTTTTTTTAATTATTATGTGCGTCCAGTTGCATCACGTAGCGTCGAAAATTCTTCAGTATCATGTTAAAATTTCGTTTTCTTAAATTGTTCGATTTTTTTGCAAAATCATGTATCGGTTGAATAACTGGGATCTTTTAGAAGGCATTCAGATCATGAGTACAGTCATCCATAATTTCAGAGGAAAAGGTCGTCGTACGGCATCTCTCCCCTACAATTGGGATGGATGCCGCATCAAAATTGCGGGTGAGATGCCGCACGTGATGGCGGAGGATCCATAGCAAAGAAGTATTTTTTTAACATCGGAATGTCATTAAATGAACATTCGCGTTAGTTATTGGTTCATAATAAGGTATATCCACAAACTAACGGACCTAACACAGTGACATATAGGATTACAGTGACATATAGCAATTAACTCAGGTGGACACCTTAACTTTTTAAAAATGTTCGTGAAAATTCCATACATTTTTTTTTCTTGACAAAAACCATTTCATAGTATTTTATAAACTTGTCGCAATTGATAAAAATGATTTCATCGAATACTGAATTGTTTACTTTGATGCAGGATCGATCTTTAGAAATGTGCGGCATCTCTCCCCAAATTACCCTATAATTAAAATCGATTTATTTCTATTTACACATAGTAAATCTCAAAAGAATTGCAGCTCAGTTAAACTAGCGTATTGAGCCGAGTTAAATAACCGAAATATAAAAACAAAAACCTTTATCATAAGCACAATGAATCCTGAGCAGAATGACCTCCAGCAGAATACAGCGTCATTTGTTTTTATTAAAACTAAAAATTCTTTGGGAATGTTTGCGTAGTGTATGAGCCCCTTCCTTTTGTAAAAACAACAGCCACACTACTTTTAACAAACTTTTAGAATGACAATTTTTAGAAAATTTTGCTGAAGACATGTATACTTTATATGTCATACTTTTCATATTAAAAGAAATTTAAAATCAGGGATTTAGTGTGTTTTATACTGTTTCTCAGAAAAACTCTTCCATTCATTTAATTATTTCGGTGTTTATTTAAGAATAATATAGTCTTCAGACAACTTTAAGATTGTTTTAGGGCGAATAATTTGTTTCATGGCACTACACACTATCTACTATCTTTGAAGCAATTAACGTCAAAAAAATTTAAATACCAGATCGGGGCAAACAAATGATAATTATGCAATATTAATTCCAAAAAAGAAGTATTGGAATAAAACAATTTGCGCATTAAGGCCACAGTTTGATTTTTGTGTTTAGTCTCGTCAATAACTAGCACCAACTGGGTGTCTTATTACACGATGTATGTAAACTAGTAGCCAAATTCGCACTAGCTAGACATACAAAAAACCAATCAGTTCACACGAAAGATGTGAACACCTAAGGCAACTATCTTGTCCCGAGTAATGTCCTGGGAAGCAGAAGCTCTGGTTTACAGGCGAGAAAGCAAAAACGAACTCTTGCTTTTCGGTTATGGAAACAAACGCCTGGCATTATGCAATATTATTATCAAAAAGGGGTATTGGATTAAACTAATTGACCAAAGATCTTGTGCTCTTGATAGGTAAATGTATGCTTGGGTGATATGATTAGAGGGGAACATAAAACCATCATCGGGACACCAGGCATCGTGTCAGGGATAGGAGAGAGGTGGCAGACAATGACGATAGGAAAAGGAAAACACAAACTTGCAGCTTTAAAGCAGTGGTTTTAAACTTGTTATCCTAACATTGCCGTCGCAAATTTGTCTTTATATATTGTTTCAGTGTGTCCAGAATTGATATGCTTACTGAGAGTGTTAAGGAATAGGTTTCTAATCGGAAAATTATGGCTTTCATCCAGAAAATCATTTTTTTCTGAGAGGGCAACGATGGCAAACAATTTTCAGAAAGGGGTATATCATAAGGATTTATATTCGGAACGGGGCACATGAAACGAAAAAGGTTGAAAACCACTGCTTTGAAGCAAACGGAAGGCAGCCTGTCTATAGCTGCCAAGACATCCTGAGCCGGTTCGACGGGGCGTATTCTTCAGATCAGTAGGGGATCCCTCAAAATGTGATCGAATAAGATTTTTTAGATAAAAAGGGCAAGGACCCTTCTATCTTCCCCACAAAATACGGGAACTGATTTTTGGGCTTCATCGCACGAAGAGCATCAATAGAGCTGCAGCTGTCTGGAATTATAAAGTTGTGATCTGCGGGAAAAGTTCTCGATGATGCCAAGGGTATATTGTTTTTCGGGTTAGAAATTTCTCTTTTTAGGAAAATTTCTTACCCTATATGAGTGGTGGGGAATCGAACCCAGGTGATACAATCGATTAACAAACTTCGCTATGCTCGCCCCAACTCATGCGGTCAGATCACAGCTGTATGTGAAATAGAAAACTTTTGTATTTTTAGAAATGTTTGTGTGTTTGACAATATCAATTTTGGTGGCCAATTGGTCATTGACTTCAGATTCTTTCTTATTAGACCAAATGTTCAAAATGGGAACAATTCAATATTAATTCGTCAAAAGGGCGAAACTGTTCTTTGTAAATAAACTTGTTTCGCTCATTAGTCTGCTGCAGAAGGGAATTTCATGAAAAATATGCGTTAATGTAAATTTTTACCCTTCGTAGAAGTAATTTCAATTGTTTTCTGCGTTGAAATTATAGTAAATTAAGAGAAACCATCAAAATAAAAGTTCGTTTACAAATCTTATTCGCCCTTTTGTAAATTTAATATGGTATTATTGGCGATGAAATTGAAGCTTAAATTTACGGAAATCCATTATATTGTATCGATAACACAGTACTAAACTGGTTCAGATCAGTGCCCAGGTGAAAAGATTAATTCTGCATAAACATTGAAAACACGCGATTGAGTTGGACAGCGTTCGAATTGAGATACTCGTGTATGTAGACGATGGGATAATCGTCGTACAGTTACACAATTTGGTGTGAAAACTCGTCTACGCATATCAAATTCCACACGCAGTCTACAATACCATTACCTAAAGCACAAGCAGTAGCCAAATTTTTGTAGCATGTCTTTCACAACGTCAACTTGAAAAACTATCTCGGCCATTTCAAAATCAACCATTAGCGGGGAAGCAATTGCGAAAGACAACGAATTCACACTCGTAACCCGTAAGTGCCAGAAGCAAGGAAGAACATGTGATAGCGAACACCAATGCACCGTTACCGATGACAATATGGCCGTTTGCGACAGCGTGAGACACAAGAATGATTCTAATGATGCAGGCGGCGAACACATATTTCCCAACTGGGAAAAAGTCTGCAATAAAATCTCGATAATAACTAAAATTAGATTTTGTTTTCACATTAAACTTTGAATTTCAAAAGCATAGGAACCAAAAAATCATTGTTTTATTTGGCTTAAATTTAAATATTGTTTTTTTTTTTTATTTTTAGGTGGTGTCAGACATCGATTACTGTTATTTACTAGTCAACCCTATTCCGAAAATATTCATATTTCTAGGGTAATAGAGAATGTCGTTCAACCGGATGACACCATTGTGGATTTTTAAATTTCGATTTTCGTCATCTTCTCATCAATCCCATTCCGGAAATATCCATGTTGTTTGTGTTTCAAAATTACTCAACTGGTAGCCTTCATCTCAAAATGACGTCTGGCGTAGATTTCCGTCATCAATTCTTTTTTAAGGTCTGTGCACAAAGTTGTTCATCCGCGACCTATTGACTTGAATATTTTAACTCACTATCATGAACCTCAACAAGTAAGCAGGAAACAAAATAAAAAAATATCAACCTGTAACGCTTGAAGGATTTATATCCTGTACTCCAGAGGGTTCCTAATTGACTTAGGTAAATCTCATTAAACTCATCTGGTTTGGTTCAACATACCTTCAGGGTTAACAGTTCAGTTCAAAAATTCTCGCAAAAATTGATCGATATACCTCCCATCACGTCCCTTAGTGGGACAAAATAATTGACAATCTAACCAAAATATATAATTTAAAAAAGCACATTGGAAGCATCAATCCGACACAAATCCCCCACACGAAATGATCCATTCAGTCTTACGATACGAGTACGATAATATCATCATCCGATAAAATTTCGAACCAAACGAAGCAGACTCAAAAATCAAATTCAAATTCATACTCAAGCTGGCCCGTTTGCTGAGCCAACATATTTTCAAATTCTCGTCAAGATCCGCACCGCCCTGCTCCGTTTGTGCACCACCCAGAGCCCCACACCGAAATCGGTGAGAAGAAGCAAATGTCCCCTGCCTATACGGCCCAAAATTTACCCAAAGTTGATGTAGCTGAAGGCGATTTTCACAGTACAATATTTACAACAGGACAGAACCAACGCAGCAGAAGAAGAAGCCTATGGATGAGGTTTGGATGGCGTTGCAGTTTTCCCCTTCGATGAACATTCAGGCTCGAGATGGGCCCATCCGGAAGGACATTAGTTCTGGACACACCCGGCAGAGGAAAACGCACTTTCGAAAGTATTCTAATTTTAATAAATCTATTTTATGGCTGGAAAGGATGGGCGGGGGTGTCAAAGAGCGAAAGGACTGAAAACTACTTCCTAAGGATACTAATTCTTGGCTGGTTTTGAAGTCGGCAGATATTGTAAAGTTTGCGTCCGTCGGAGACGTAAGGGGCTGTAAGTGCATATTCCCACATATTTACAAACTGTGTGCAGGCACCTACTACAACAACGGCAGCAAGATTCTCCGGTTGTGTTGTGTCGTCCTCTTTCTAGGAAACTAATTTTCTGCTTCATTCCTGCAGGCGGGCTTAGAGATTTGCTTCTGGTCAAAGTCTATGACTGTGTGTGGGTGTGTATGTGCTCGTGTGTTTGTGTGTGCGGGGGTATAAAGCGAGACAGAATGATGGCAATTTAAGTCCCATAAAAGCAGAGTGTTAAATGTTTTGAAAAGATTAATATGCAAAAGTTTAAACGAATTACGTTGCTAAATTTATTTATAATTTGAATTGCCAATTACAACTTTCGAGTTGAGCAGATTGGTACGGGGCTCGCGGGGAAAAGCATTTGACGGAATTTATTTTATTGTCAAATCGTCACGTTTCTAGGCTAGGCTAGGAATCACGTTCGTACAGTCGATGTTTTCGAGAAATGGGCGGCCAAACATTATAAATGGTCGGGCCGGGGAAGATGTTGGGCAAAGTTTTTCTATTGTCCAATTTTTCATGCTTTTAGCAGTTCCCCTACGAAAATTTCCCCCCACCCGGGTTGCCGCCGCAAACAAACGGGACTGATCAGGTGGTATTTAACTATAGCGGTTTATTATTTCCAAACTGTTATGTAATTGTCCGTTGTGCGTTTGAAAAATGATAACACAGCCCGCTCGACAGACAGACCACGCACCACACCACACCGGGGGTCGAGTCCTGCCTACCAAAACCGATAATCGTGTCCGCTTTCTGGCTTATCATCGTCCACTCCACCCGGCCTGCCGAGCACATTTCCGCCATTAAGCGAGAAAAGTAACAAATTTCGTTATAAAAGTGTGCCATCATCATTCAGCGTCCACGGCTACCGATCGCTGACGAACGAAAACAACTGACTAATCAATAAATAAACGACCTCAATGATATCGGGCCATTCCGCAGTAAAAGTCACAACAAACATTAGTTTTTTTTCCAACTTTCAACTTCTCTTTCGCAACTAAAAAATGCGAGTTCCTTCTTGTGTTCAGTTTCGGTTTGAACGGTCATTTTTGGTGATAGGTAAGGGGCGCGGAAAATTGATCGAGGAACCTTTTACCAGTAGGAATACCAAATTTCATTCAATTGGTAAAACTTTGCGAGTCATCTAAAAGTGACCGTTTGAAAATTTTGGAATGAGAAAGTTTTGCTGAATCATTAGTAATACCAATAAGCAGAAACTGTAATGTTTAACTTTATTTTCGGGATGAAAGGTGAGCTTATATAAACTATTCTGGCAACTTATTCCATTGCAGCCGGCGCTGTCCAAATCAACCAGAATATTTTGTGTTTATGTGTTAATCTTTGATAAGAAAAACATCAAGATTGATGGTTGACAGTGCAACATCAAAACTAATCCACCATTAGTCGACCTCGATGTATTTCAATCTTGAGTGTCATACCAAATTTCACACAGCTGTCAGCCGTATAAGCACAATGCAATCCCGTATCACTTGTCAAAAATACATTTTCAAACAAACCCACCATCCGCCAGTTAATGGATCAAGCGGGCCTCCGTGACGAATGCATCACACATTGGACTGGTTGCTGTTAGTTTTCCACCACGCGAAAGACACTTTCCGTCCATCTCGGTGCCGAAATTTTCTCCGTCGTGGAGTTGGATAACTTGCTTTATCATATTCTAGGAGTTGTGGGGTAAAACAGTGTTGTCTACTGTATTCTTTTGTGGATGAACCAAAACTGAGTCTGTTGAAACTAGGATAATAGATATTTCGTTAAGTTGGATAAATCATGTCATCATGGTGTAATAGGTACCCTGGTCAGCAGTGGATCCCGGAAAAAATTTCGAAGGGGGTCCAAAATTTCGACTTTGAAATGTTCATTGTACAATACGTAATTGGTAATACCCTCATTTAATTAAAATCAGTTTTGGTAATTTAATCTGGTTTGGAATGATTTTGAACTTGGAATGAATTTAAAAAAAAAACTTTTTTAAAATTTCTCAAGAAGTTAAAAATTTTCGGATGGGGAGGGTCCGGACCCCCAAGACTCTCCCCCTGGATCCGCCACTGAGCCTGGTCTAAACGTCATTTCCAAAGTAATTGCCGCGTAGCATCCGAGTTCGGGGTCTGAGTTTTTGTGATGTTTGGGGTTATGTATTCTAAAAACGGCGTTTTTCCTACTTTTGAGGTTATGTGCAAAGTGCTTCCAGTGCTTGCTTGTGATCTGTACTTCCAATTGCATCATTTAGTAGCACTCTTACTTTTAAATTTTAGAGTTAAAGAGATCAATCATGATTTTTTCGCAAAGCAATGACTATTTGAAGCTACGAGATATATCCTTTCGACGCCATTAGAATTTGCATTAGACAAGAATTTTACA
The DNA here is from genome assembly GCF_030247195.1 of Topomyia yanbarensis. Classification (NCBI taxonomy): domain Eukaryota; kingdom Metazoa; phylum Arthropoda; class Insecta; order Diptera; family Culicidae; genus Topomyia; species Topomyia yanbarensis. Next base: position 405,919,567 of record NC_080672.1, on the reverse strand, counting down.
TGGTGTAATTTCTTTTGAAAAAAATCACCTGTGGTTTAGAGGTCGTTGAGAATGAATATGAGGTCGGAAAATTTGCATTTCCAATATGAAGGTGCAGTCAAAGGAATATATTTCAAAACTTTGAATAGCCACAATTTAGCGAAAAAAAAACATAATTGATCTCTCAAAGTTATGAGTAAGAGTGGTACTAAATGATGTAACTAGAAGGACAATTCACAAGCATTTTTGTACCCTGCACCAGAGGCGGCGCTAAGGGGGGGCGAAGCGGGCAATCGCTCCGAGCGGCAAAATCAGGAGGCGGCATTTCCTACTAAACAAATTTCTATTTCATTTTTCAGTAATTCTTCAAGTTTCATTAATCCCGATAAAAATCAAGTGCGGGTGAAACGCTTGAGTTTATAATATTTTGGCGCCTGCTGTTTACTATGAAAAAAGTAGGGGATCAGGAAGACGGATGCGTTCGACCAAAATTATATACATATTGCTCAATCTCAAAAGATTCAACTGAGATAAGTTTCCGAACGCATTTGAAGTAGTGGGAGTATGCAGACTAATTTAATGGGATTAAACCAGGGAACTCTATCATATACAGAGTGTTTGGTTCATGGTTAACCCTTTCATGCCCAACTTTTTTCTAGTGCATGTAGGGTTTCAAACCTATTTTTCTTTGAGAACGGTGGGATCAAGAAGCACGAAAAGCCTTTTTTCATAAAGATAGATGCTTCCCTTGCAGTGCTAGAAGCTACTCAATTTTTGCCTTCGAATGCTCAGTACAATTCCCCTAGAACATTTACAATAGTCCAATTGCGTGGAAAACGTAACCAAAGACAGTCTAAATTGATAAGTTTTATCAGTTTTCATTAATATTGCACCATTTCGAAGATATAAGAAAAAAACATTTTTCGTCGTCAACGTAAACTGTCCCTGGCAGCACTGCTCCATCGGAATCCAATCAGACTAATTGCAATAACTTCAGTTCTAGAGGTGATCCTTGTAACTGTTAGTACTCAAATGAAAGGCTATAGTCACATTTATTAGACTTACTTGTTTTTGTGAGCAAATCTTGCCGCAATCAAAAGTTATAGCTGTTTAAAAACGTTGTTGTCCACAAACAACATGGGCATGAAGGGGTTAAGAATCTCTCTAGCGGTGATAGGGAATCATATTTGGGGAAAAATCGTTCTACACAAACTATCAAATCTCAACAGTTACAAAGTTATTGAACTTGTTTTGTAAACAACTTGTTTGTTTTTAAATGTCTCGAAATCAAAAAGTATACTTTGTATTTTCAATCTTTTAATTCCTGTTAAATATCGGGTACGTTGGTCCAGCATAGTCGATGGGACAACCGGTTTAATAAGTGTTCTATAGAAGGATAGTTTCGTGCGGTAGCGTACGTTATTCGACCGAAGGTTTTTTTTTTGAGTGAGCGGATCCGGCGATTATCAAGGGGTAAACACACCAGCATTTTTTTTGTTCACTGATTGCTAGACGGAAGGATATCCGAGAGCTTAACAATAATAAGGCTGTTGGGAAGGGCGGAATTCCTGGTGAACTTCCAAAAGTTTAAAAAGAGACCTGCTGTGAGAAGCAATCCACTCCGAGACCGGGATAATCAGCGTGGAAAAAAACATGCCCTCGGATTGGTTGAATGGCCTATCTTCAAGAAGGGCTACAAACTTGAACATAATATCTTACAAGGAATAACTCAATGCCGCCTACAAGATAGTCTCTCGTGTTCTGTTGGGGAGACTGCGCCTGTTGGCTGAATGCTTTGTCGGCGAATATCAAAGCAGGTTTCGAGAAGGACGATCAATGACGGACCAAATGTTTACCCAGCGACAAATTCTGGATATATTCCGGGAATACAACTTGCGGACTCACCATCTGTTTGTGAATTTCAAGGCGGCATGCGAATCAGTAAAACGAAATGCACTGTGACAGATAATGGTTGAGAGAGTTTTCCCAACAAAACTGATTAAGCTGATTCGTATGACGCTGGGTGGGATAAAACCAAGCGATACGAAGATCTGATGTGCAAAAGGGCGGAACCGTCATCAGAAGATCTCACATACTTCTTGGCTTCGCGATCGACGTCGACATCATTGGCGTTGATCGCAGAGCAGTAGAGGAGGCATTGATGCCTTTTAAAAGGGAAGCTGCAAGAATCGAACTGACTGTAAACTCTGACAAGACAAAGTACATGGTAGCTGGTAGAGAACGTGGCAGTCGTGTTGGGTTCGAGGTGGAAATCTTTAGGGTACGGTACGGTACAACAATGTCATATATCTTAGAACACTAGTGACACATGATAACGATGTTAGACGCGAAGGATAAATGCATGTTGCTGTTGCGAATGTGGTTTACGTAGTCAACTAAAGTCCCACAGCCTAAGGATGCGCACAAAATTTGCTCTATTAAAATCGCTGATACTCTCTGTTGATCTGTACGGCCATGAGGCATGAATGTTGAAGGAAGCAGACTATTGAGTGCTCGGTTTGTTTGAGAGAATTCTGCGTTCAACACTCGGCAGCACAGTACCAAATGGAGAATGGCACAGTCGCATGAACCCCCGGTACCAAGTATACAACCATGCTGCCATAGGAAGACCGATAAAACACGGCACACTACAGTGAGCTGAGCTTGTAGTGCGGAATGACAAAAGAGAAACCAGCTAAAGTTATGATCATCAGAGAACCTGGAAGAGGTCGTCGACTTCAGGGCAATCCCCGCAATCGCTGGCGGTGTATTCAGGAAGATGCGCGTGCGGTGGGCGTCAGTGGAGGCTGGGAACCGGCGATCCAAGATCAAGTAACCTGGAACTCTAAAATACATTCAATTATGTTTCGGATTATCCAGATTGTTCGGTCACTAGGTCACTAAGATAATGATGACGATTTTTAATTTGTTTACGTTTGCACTAATCTGGTTACTCGATATTCGAGTAACCATATTCGGCCCACAGATCACTTTATTTTACACGCCCAAAGGACTTGTAAAACACGTAGCATCCGCCGTCCAGGGGACAACCTGTCACGTCTTCCGAATGATCCGCGTTGAAATTAAATTTCTTTAGATATGGTTAATCGGGAAGACTAATTTTGCACAATCTTTTCTTGACACAAATGAAGCAAACACAAGAATAAAACGTAAATTGAAAAAATACGTTTCAATTTTCTTGTTGAAAAACTTGATGGGAACGAAAAAATATCCGTGACCGACGCGTAGGCCTACTGCGATCAGAATAATTCAAACTGATGAGAATTAATGAACCGAAACTTGGTTTGGCTTAGCAGGCCAATGCCTGGTCGTTAGATGCAGAATTAAATCTCTCTAAATTTTTAATAAAATAATTGAGTAATTTTTCGAATTTACATGTAAAAATCTCAAAATATTGGTTGTTTATAAATTGTTGTTCCAAACCGCAGAGTATTTTAAACAAAGGAACATGACATAGCATACCGTTGTTCTTTGCAGAACATAAAAATTGAATATCGGTTAAAAACCGCGTAGAAAATCTCCGAAGGCCCCGAAAAATAAAATTTTTGGCTATAAATCAAGATTTTAAGGGTAAACAGCATTTTTCATACATTATTTCATGTTGCATTTTATGAAATCTACAACCAAATCACTATAGCATTGTTATTTGTAATACTCCAAAGGCATGAAGAAAGTGAACGTTGTGAGGATGAAAAGTTAATTTTTAAAAATATACATTAACCCATACATGTCCCACTTTTCCCATATAGGGCTCCAAAACAATTCTTCATCAAAACTGTGGGGATCAAGGAGCATGAAAAACCTGTTTTAATTAAGATAGGTTCTCCCTTCGCAGTGCTACAAGCTGCTCAAAATTTATCATCCGATGCTCAATACAATCCTCCTACAATGTTTACAATAATCAAATTGTATGGAAAAGGTAGTCGAAGACAGTCTAAAATGATAGAGTTTATCAGTTTTCAATAATAATAGTAATAGTGAAAGGAGTCGTAGCCACAACTTTTGCGAGGAAATGTATGCGCAACACTATAGTAGGTATACTGCTGGGACAAAATCTCGACAAACATGTAAAATAGTCCTAAGTGCAAATTACAGTTTCTCTTTGTTTACTTTCTCTTTCGCTAATAACTCGGCAGTTTATACGTTTGTTACTCAACTCTCAGCAGAATAAGCTAGTCGAAATCAGAGTTTTTCGATATATCCTGATACAATATCGAAAAGTTTTAAGATGACGCCGTAATAATCGAAAGAGAAAGTAAACAAAGAGGGGCTCTCATTTGCATTTAGGACCATTTGACATGTTTGTCGAGAAATATTGACAATAAAATGTGAAAAAGTTCATTTTCGTGTAGACCCTTTCTAATATTTTTATCATATTTGTTTTTATATGTAAAGGTAGGAAATTATTGAACTCTTTTGAAAATTCATTGTAAGAGGGGCGGCAAATTTATTTTTTGGCCCCGAGCGCCAAAACACCTCGCGCCGCCACTGCCCTGCACATATTCAATGGTAGAAACAAAAGCCATTTCTCGGGTGTGTGTAGCCTCAAACAACTCAAAATCGTAAGGAACGGTAACGTTGAAAGCTGTGTATATCTAGTGCAGAATATCAGATTTAATAAATCCCATTTTGGTCTGAATTTATGATCGTAAAATAGAACTACTTGAGATGGTTGTCGCTCCGAAAAGTGCTGGCAACTCTCGGTTGTAATACAATTTCCCAAAACCAAAAGAGATTATCTTCGGATTTGTAGTAGAACTTCCTATTGATGTATGGTTTCTGTTTAGTACTTCCGCTTGGGACAATCTTGAATTCTTACAAGAAAGCTCGGGAGAATTTGAAATTGAACGTTTCCTTGAGCTTACAAGCGAGATCAAAGAATACCACTCGCAAGGGCCGTTAAGAAGCATTATCATCGATTGGCAAGAGAACGTACGAGTTTTTAGAGATAAGTGGAACATCTTTTTCAACCATTTTTGGGTAAGAAAGCATGAATTGATATTAGGTGGATCACTTCAGTTTATCCACGCGCAGTTTGTACGTCGGACGTGTTAAAAGGGCCTACGGATTTTCCCCATAATAAACACACTTCTCAGCAATCATCATGCAAGCATCGTCTGTACGGCGTTCCCCACATTTGCTACATTGCTGCTTATTGCTACAGTAGGTGGTCGAATGACCTTGCTGCTTGCAATTGAAACAATTTATGACCCGCGGTACAAACAGACGAATGGGTAAATGAGCCACTTCCACTTAAACGTAGCTCGTGAGTGGAGATTTGCCGTAAGCCACGCGAAACGAATCTAATGTATAGTATTTCCCATCTTCGACAGACATAGTGATAGCTAAAATTTACAGTACCTTCACTGATTGAAAGTAACGATTCCGAATGGGACCAATCCCGTCCTTCATGAGAACATCGACAGTTAATCCCGCATCGCTTACAACACCACCGATCTCCACATTGTGAGAAGGAATGTAGACACGATACGTGAAAAAACTACAGCCATCGATATCGTTGGCGTGTTTGAAATCCGTTACAACTACGCGCAGTTTATCTCGACTGACCCGTTCAATATTTATGCTGTTTTGCGCTTTATTTTTGGACTGAAAGTACACCTCCTATGGACCAGTAGATCCATCCTGGTAGTCTTTGATACGTGGAAGCTGAGGAACATTGTGGGGTAAAGAGATTTTCCTTCTGTCTCTGATGAGTCCAGACGTTGCCCATGCTGGTAAGTCGTCTCTGTATCTAAAGATCCCCCATAATTATCTATTTCGATGCGGGAGCAGCACACTCAGCCGCACTTCTCAAGTTTTGGGTAAACTTTAAGCGGAAGAAAATTTAAAAAAAACCTGTTTCAACCCACCTAATGGTGCAACTGTGCCTTTATCATTTCTCAAAACTATAACTAATAATCAATATAATTGTGGAAATGTCTATTACATTTTTAGTACACTTTGCACTTACACACAATGGCCCGTCAGCCACGATTCTGATGAGCTATAAACAATAGCTTCTGCTAAAATGAGCACTACTTTTTACAATGCCTATTTTCGACAAAATCCGGAGCTTAACTTTGAAATTTTGGCATAATACTCTCAGGTAATATGGAATTGATTGCATAGGAAAATATCGTTTTTTTAAATATTTTTTTTTGTTTGGATATGATGGTCCCATTAATAGAGTACGCACTCAATTCAACTCGGCAATTTCCCAGCAGCTGCGTACTCAGCAAATCTGTAAACTGATATCTCAGCAATGTGACATTTTTTCACTGATTTTCGGTGATATATTTTCCTAGCATCAGTTATCAAATGTCACTTTTACTGTATCAAACTCGGATAATCTAAATTCTGGTAATCACGATGACGGTTGGGACGACATTCTGAACGCAGCTTCTGAAGTTACTGTCCAAAATAGATATTCGTTGCAGAGCATTTCGATGGGATGGGATCAATTTATTGCAAATCATCTTCTTTGGTTATCTTGAATGAACTGCTGATTCAACTACTCCAGGCTAGTCTGCGATCAAGTGAAAATCAAGTGAAAGATATTTGCTGAGATCTCAGCTGTTGAGATTTCGGCAAAAGATCCAAAAAAGTTGAGACTTGGCAGAAAAAATTAAGTGCGTAAGGTTATTTAGATTATACAAATAAGTCGTATTAACAGCTGTTCATGATAAGTAGATGCCAAATTTCACATCGTTTGGACATTTTTAGACCCCCGCCCACTTCACTTGCAATTTTTGAAATTGGAAAATATGGAGAAGAAATATATTAAATGCTATTACTTTTCAAATAGGACTCAAAAATTTACAATTCATACCTCTTTTTAAAGGAAATAACCTTAGTATTTGAATAAAGATATTTCTGTTTGTCTAAACATACGGGAAAGTGGGATACTAGGTCATTTTGTCCCCAAAATTCTCCATTTTAATAATTTTTCTGCTCCCTGATGCAAATCATACACATTTTGCCAATTTTTCTAATATGAAAAAATCTCATAAATCTAACGGAACCACTTTAATCTTTGTCCGTATACGGGAAGTTTGGGTTATAGGGCCTTTTGTAATTCATATTAAATTTTATCATTTTCTCGTGCATATATCTCTATTATTCTTCGTTCAATTTTAATAAACTGTACCTTGTTGAACGTGGGAAATCCTTAGAAACAAAATAAAAATACTTTCGTTACTGGTAAAATTCAGAAACATAAAATTGTCATTTAGTCTCGATTTCACATTTTTATCATTAAATCACACATATTAACTCCATTTAACAATAAATTTTTATTTAATTTATTACTTCCAGTGTAAAATACGCTTAGAGATTACATGAGAAAGTTTCATTCCTGGAAAATAGGGGTTGAGGTTTTAGGACATTTAATGAAAAAATGTAATTTGTAGAGTTAGTGTCAAAAAATTTTATGTTTCTGAATTTTACCGGTAACGAATCTATTTTTGTTTTATTCCTAAGAATTTTCCACGTTCAACAAATTACATTTTATGAAAATTGATTCATGAATAATAGAGATACATACATGAGAAAAGGATAAAATTTAATATGAATGATAAAAGGCCTTTAACCCCAGTTTCTCGCATTCGGACAAAGGTCAAAAAGGTTCCGTTCGATTTCTGAGATTTTTTCATGTTAGTAAACTGCAAAATATGTATGATTTGTATCACGGAGCTGAAAAAAATATTAAAAATTGGCGATTTTGGAGACAAAATGGCCCAGTATCCCACTTTTCCGTATTTTTCGAAAAAACACATATCTCCATTTAAATACTAAGGTTATTTCAACAAAATTGTAATGTTCTGAGTGTCACTTCAAAAGTTATAGCATTTAATATACTTTTCCTCCATATTTTCCCATCATACCAGTTTCAAAAATTTCGGGTGGGGGTCTTGAATTGTCCAAATTATGTGAAATTTGGCATCTGAGCTTAGCATTTGAGAATTTAATTTTTTTCAAAAACTCACGGTAAAGATGGACAAGTCTGTCTTTACCTGGAGACATATTGGTAAACTTGAGTGATTCGTAGTTATGCTGCCTAAGCTCGACTTCTGCCAACAGAAGACAAAAGATTAGCCTGTAAGATGTTAAGCCTGTTTCTAATGACCCTGCCCTAGCTAATTGAATGTGGTTAAAAAGTAAAAAGCAAATACTACAAACAGTAAAACAAGTAGTAATAGTTACCCGGTAGATATCGTATATGAGACTTTTTATTGCACGTGGAGTACTTCTAACGCGGTGGGCTAACATTAATTTTCTCGCGTCATTGCGTCTTGAGGCCCGTTCATTTTTCTTTCGCGTCATCTCCGTGATTACTACCGTAATATTCGCGATCAGATATTCTTCCTTGCTTATAGCCCTTACGGGTCACGAGAATGAACACTCCGTCCTTGGTAGTAGCTTCATCACTAATGGTACTCGATGTTGATTTGGAGATACTTGACACAGTTTTTGCAATTTCTATTATTACCTGAACAGTAGCCACAAATTTTGGCAACCGGTGTGGTTCAGTTACTCGTACTGGAGACGATTCTGTTGAAATTTATGTTCATAAATGAGTTTACGAGCAAATAGACAGCACACAGGACGTATCGCTGCACCTGTGAGGCATACTGCGACAAGGAGACGCCAGTGGCTCACCCTCACGAGACTACAAATGCATGGACGATGGAGGCGAACAAATTCTTGATCCCTGCCACCAGAGCGCTAGAGATCGACCTTGCATACTCGAAATGTTCGAATGAACGCAAGGCATGGAACTAATGTGCTGCGGAGACGACAAGTAAGTTGAACGTTATCAGTATAATTGGCATGGTCGAACAGAATGAAGGTGACTTCCGAAAGCCTGAGCTCCATTTCCATCTTCAAAAATTTTTCCACCCATCTCGATAGATCATTACGGCAGGAATAAAATGAACGGTTTCCTTTGTTCTTCCTACAATGCATACAAGACACAAGTAACTGTTTCTGTCGTTCATTTTGCGCATAGTTCGGAAAAAAACACACTAATTATAGCAAGCGTTGATTTTGGTGGTTGGAAATACACTGTTTATATTCTTTTGTACATTTTGGTATAATCATGGCGTCAAACTTAGCGGAATACGGAAACACCTACATCAAAACCAACGTTGTCGGTACACCATCTTGCCAAAAGCCAAAATCGATTGACGAGAACCGGAAAATTTTTAACAAAAGAAACCGAAAAGTATGCCTTCGACTAATGGACCAGCCAGCAGTAGCCATGATTGAGAAACATCCCAACCTGTCAGTTTGAAATCGTATGCACAACAAATGAAGTACAAGAATGGACTGGGGAATTGGGTTATTAAGCCATAAGCTGTTTTTGGTGTTTTCCGATGCAGCTGACGTTAAAGATACGCAATTGATTTTTTTTCTTTTTTGTACGGAAAATAATATATAAATTATTATTTTACAAAATTTAATTATAACGATCACATCATTCATTGGACTACCTTGATCTCTATCCTTTTGTTGGGATAACTGTCAAAAATGCTAGCCCATGTGGCTAAATTCACTGCCAAGAAAGACCGATAATAACAAACGAGGACGTGTTTATATTTTGTTAGAAAATCAATTAAAAATCATTCTTAAGTTTTAAAGGTTGAACATATATATTACTATATTTAAAAAGATGAGCTCTATCGGTTTATATAATAAAAGCAGAATTTTATTCTTCATTTAATGACCCAAGTCGTTGGAAAAAAATCATCGTGCTTACGATCTTTTAATTCAGTTTTTACAAAAAATCGAGTCTGGCTTTTTATACTTTATACTTTTTATAGTATTGCCAAACAAAGAAGGTGTCAAAAATATTAAAAAAATGACTTGATCTGGCAAGCGATATGCAGTTTAGGCCGCAAATCCAACAAATACTACTCTACTGGTATTAACAAAAAAAATTACCAAAAAGGGGGATTCTACCATCCATCAGAAATCATTTCAGCGACAACTTCAAGGAAACGAAGTTTGTTACACTGGCAGTTCTCTGTTGGAAGGCCGAACCGGTGATGGTGTCCAATGTCACGAAATTAGACCAATCCTATTCGCTAGGTACATACGGTACCGTATTTCAAGCAGAAATCTTCGCGATTCTGTGTGGCGTACAATTGGCACTTCAACATGTAAAAGAATTTATTTTTACTCAGCCAGTCAGATTGCTCTAAATGTACTTGGTTCGGTAGATTCGAGATCGCAGTTTCGTAATCGTATGTTGCTGTTGCGCAGGCCCGTGCGCAGGAAATTCTCAAGGGGGGGTTTTGATTTGTTAACGTTTATTTTAAAAGAAACATACAGAAACCCTCAAACTTTGAAGATTTTTTCAGAGGCCTGGACCTAGTCTTGTGAACCAAACGACTCTGCTCAACAAATTGGGTAAATGTTTATTATCGAGAAGGAGTCATCAAAAGACACCGCGGTGTTTATATTTGAAGTTTCACAGCACGCTACAAGTGCAATCTAAGTTTTATCAGTGGCTATAAAATTATCATAAAACCACAATTGTTACTAGGGCATAGTGGTCGGAAACCCCAAAAACGTGAACTTAATTCACTAGAGGCCAAACCATCGAATATATTCACAGGGTATCTTTGGACGAATTGTTCGTAAGAATATTCCCCAGAACCTGATAAAAATTAAAATTAGGCATGGCTTACTACGATCAAATTAAAAAAAAAAACAACTTTATACTGACGAGGTAGAAAGTCGGTGTCTTCGACAAAGTTTTAGAAAGGCTCGTAATAAAGAATTTTGTTGAACTAGTTGAACTTGTAGGATTTAATGTTATCGATTTGTAAAGCGTTTTCTATGGCAACACCCTTAAATTTAGTGGTTTTATTACCTCAACATTTGTCTGGAACATCGTTTGCACGAAAAGTCACAGTGAAAAAAGCTATATTAAAAAGCTAAATTTAAGGGGATTGCCTTAGAAAACGCCTTATAAATCGATAACATTAAGTCCTAGTTGTTGAACAAAATTCTTCATTATGAGCATTCCTAAAACTTTGTCGAAGACACCAACTTTCTACCTCGTCAGTATAAAAATATAGTAAGTCATGCCTCAGTTTAATTTTTATCAGATTGTGGGGAATATTTTTACGAACATTTCCTCCAAAGATACCCAATAAATATATACAACGGTTTGGCCTCTAGTGACGTTTTTGGAATTTCCGACCACTGTGCATTGCCTGCTGGCTCGTGGTGGATTCGGTAGTTGTTGTTAAGCCAACAGACTAAATTTAAACCTCTTGTATCCCGTAATCCTCATTCATCCGGGGCAACCGTTAAGTATCGATTTAGTAAGGATTGTGTTCTTGCTTATTTTGTTTTGTGTTAATCGTCATGTTTTTATCCATAGCTATATTTCTTTACTAGCTGTCAAACCTTCGCGATATATCTCACCTGCTCAGGTCTGCTGCAAATATCGTACCCTGTTGGTATATGAACCGATGTGGGGGTGTCGACCATAAGGATTTACATCTGTTTACAACCACCTTCGCCGGGGTTCTTATCCTTTTTAGTGCTAGTCGTACCTATTTATCTGCTAGCTGGTGCTGAGAACTTCTTGGCGGCAGTATTTCACCCTATACCGATGCCCATTTTCGCGATCCATTTTGCTGCCACTCTAACGGAATAATCATCGGCGGTAAAATTTCTCAAGACAACGATATCCCGATTTTCTCGAACTTCGTGTTTTTCATCCTTAACTGCCGTTGCTAGCCCACTGACCGATATCTGCTGTCTACTCACTACTTTTGCTAATATAGAAGCTTGTCGAAACGTTAACTGATCCTTCAGAGAAGCCGTCCAGCTTGACATACATCCCTTTCCAGCCACCCTCGCAAAGTTTCGTCTTTGGTTTCTTCATTGACTCGTTTCTAGAGTGACCGAACTCAAATGACATTTTATGTGTCTAAACGGTTTGCAGTATATTTTTTTCTTGGACAGGAAAATAATAAATTTTTAAAAGTAATTCAAAACGCTCATGGGGGGGGGGGGGGTTTGAACCCCCAACCCCCCCGTGCGCGCGGGCCTGCTGTTGCGTATCAAATACTATCTACTTTTTGTAAGTTCCAGGTTATTCCGGTATTACAGGAAACGCATGGATGGAAGAATTTGCAAGGACGGACTCTACTACAAACTTCGTTGGCCTAGAATCACTTCTACCACTGTCGATTAGTTAGCTTATAAACTTGCATTCAAACAAAAACTTTTCTGACAGATGTGAGCCCGAAAATGTCAAATAATTTGTTACGTTTATCCAAGCACAATTGAAGTATTCTAGACAGGGAACTAACTGGACATTGCAAACTCAATTATCACATGGATGCTATTCAGCATGCTGAGTATTATTCGTGTGATCTTTGTGAATCCGATTATGGAGCTTCATATTATTTGATATGTAACTGCCCTGCAGTAAGGCACTAGCGTATCCGGATTTTTGGTTCTTCATACGTAGATGTACCAGAAGTTACAACTCAAGAATGTGCTGTTGTTGATAACCCAGTGTGATAAAGAGCTACAGGCTTTATCAGTAGGGTACATTATTCCTTCTGGAGTGAAGAATCCATTGTATAGTTTTGTGTTGTCATTTTTAATTCCTTACTTTTTCTCTTTCACATCCCTTTTCCTTCCTATCAGGAAAGTTACATGGCAGCACGCAAATATCTGAATTGGATAGGGAACGTGCCGATCAGGCAAATATTTGCAGATTCGTGATTCCTGAACGATATTAGGGTTTCTGTTCCGCAGTGCTCCTACAATGATGGTTAACTGTATATTTTATTTGTTTGCATTACGAGTTGTTTGTGACCATTATCTTCGGTGGCCCATAGTGAACTGATAAAGGACCATTCATAAATTACGTAAGGCAAAAAATGCCCAAAATTGAATCCCCCTTCCACCATGTAATAAATTGTCACAAATTATTGCGCAACAAATTCTTTGAAAAAAAAAATTCATTTGAAACATTTTATGTAGCGTTCTATCTTACTCTTCCTCCGATATGTAACAATTTGTCATACTCCTCTCCACCTAAAAGCGTTACGTCACTTATGAATGGTCCCTAAATCATATGCTCTTTCATGTATTCGTCAGGATTGACAATTAGCGTTTGTTGTGGAAAAGTTTTTGAATTTTCGGTACGTGTTGTACAGAATATAGACTGGGACTGGAACTAAAATTTTCTAACCCAAACTGTTCAGCTAAACCTAACCAATATTTCTCAAAAATGTATAGTTTGGGAGAATCGAGTACTGATACACATTTATGCACCTGGCACCACGCAAAACTGACTTAGACATTACTTCGCCAAAAGTTTGATAACTTTAATAACGTAACAAATAAGCATACAAATACAAATATTTATTCTAATAAAGCCGGATTTATTAACGGTTGTAGAGAATGAGATTGTCTTTCTTATTTTCTCTTACAGTAATAAATTGATGCATACAGGGCCACCTAGTGGTGAAAATGCGAGCTACTGGGTTTTCTCCATGTAAATTGTCAAGAAATCCCATACAAACTTCACGCACGTTAGTTCGGTAGCTAAACTAGTTCGACTTGCTTCAAATTTGGTGCAAGTACTCGTGGTGGGACTAGGAATCGACCTAGAGGTGGACCGGTTGAGTTTTCAAAAATTCATTATTTTTCTGGGCAGTCTACTATGTAATGCGTGCCGTTGTAGCTTCCTTTTATTGTAATGGCAAGACAGGGAACTTCTAAAAACGAGAAATAAAGGATATGGGCTAGATTAGGATATTTATAGTTTTTATAAAAATATAAATGAGGGACATATGTGGGTGATCGCGATTTGCCAGAATATCACGAACTGAGACATTGGCTGGTCTACCTCGGGCCTAAAGGGAATCCTTTAACTGAGATCTGGCGTCACAATACCAGGCGCACACCCAGACAACGTGCTCGATGTCGTTATAGCCTTCGTTATAAGCGCACAGACTACTACCTGCAAGCCCAACACGCCGGAAATGCGCATCCAATGTGTAGTGGTTGGACATAAGCCGAGACATTACACGTATGAAAGCCCGACCCACATCCGTTGATACCTTCGCGATAATAGAATGTAACCATCGTCCTTGTTCCCCATTGCTCCACGAGTTTTGCCGACTGTCGAGTGTTCTCTGATGACAAATACTGAAAAATTCATTGAAGCAAATTGGTCTTTCGTCGATGTCACCGTCATTTTCATTACTCGGAATAGAGCAATGAGAGGGGACCCAAACAAAGGTAATCTGATAAGATTTTTCAGATAACGTACACAAGGACTCCCGTATCTTCATCTATTTTTTTCGTTCTCTGATTGTGTTCAAATCAATGGTTTGATCACTTCACAAGAATTTTAAGGGATAAAGTGGGGCTTTTTGTACACTATAAGCGAAAGCTAGAATTTTTGTATGTAATTTGACCATCAGTAGCGGTAGTGCTATGAAAATTGCTTTTTTTTTCAATCTTCAGGACATCAATCAGTTTCTTATTAATGATTTCAAGTTTTCTCACTGTTTCAGTTGATTCATTGTTATACCCTTTTGCATAATCATCATTAACCCATTCATGCCCATGTTGTTTGTGGACAACAACGTTTTTAAACAGTTATAACTTTTGATTGAGGAAAGATTTTCTCACAATAACAAGTAACGTTAATAAACGTGACTATTGCCTTTCATTTCAGTATTAACAGTTACAAGGATCAGCTCTAGAACTGAAGTTATTGCAATTAGTCTGATTGGATTCCGATGAAGCAGTGCTGCCAGAGACAGTTTACGTTGACGACGGAAAATGAATTTTTCATATATCTTCGTAATGTTGCAATATTATTGAAAACTGATAAAACTTACCAAATTAAACTATCTTTGGCTACGTTTTCCACGAAATTGGACTGTTGTAAATATTCTAGGAGAAGTGCATTGAGCATTGATAGGTAAAAATAGAGCAGTTTCTGGCACTACGAGAAACGCACCTATCTTTATGAAAAAAGGCTTTTCGTATTTCTTGAGCCCACCTTTTTCAAGGAAAACTAGTTTTGAAGCCCTACTTGCACTAGAAAAAAGTTGGGCATGAAAGGGTTAAAATCATAGATTAAATTTGATCGATAGTACTTTCATTCATACTTGTTCACAAATTATTCTTCAATATTTCAATTGTGTTTCTATTGGGGTACTTGCTCCCAATCATTTTAAATTAAAAAAAAACCTCCCAACCACCCTTGAGCGGATTAATCGCCCGGCCCTTAACCGAAAATTAATCCTGTTCCACATCCGGCCATCACTATACACACTTCCCGAAATGGAATTCGCTTATCCATTTCACCCTCCACTCCCCCACAACCGATCGAAACGTGGCTGACTGGCTGGCTGGCCTGTCAAAAAGTGCAAACTGGCGCAATAACAATCTCCTCCCGTTCGCTCCATGGTGCTCGGCCGGCCCTGCGATAGCAGGCAGAGGTTTGCGGTTGCACCGCGATGCTGGCATCCGCGGATGGATTGCATTGCATTGCATTGCACTGCCGTTTACCATCAACTGCCAAAGCCAGGGCTGAGAGCGACCGCGAGCGGAGGCAGAAACCGAAATATTAATGAATTTAAAATCAACTTTTGACATTGTGATAGTTTGTGTGAAATAATATTCAACAACATTTTAAGTGGCATCCATTATCTTGCCCCGAACCTTGAGGGCGACCCGGGTGACAAAAGGCGCGCGGTACGAGTTTAGATGGATGGATGGGTGGGAAGTTTTCCAGTTCACTTTTAGGCAGGAGAACTACGGCGCGTTCTTCGTTTCGGCTGCTGTGAAAGGGAACCGCTCGGATCAAAGGATCAAACCTTATGCCTGAAGGTTTAGCCGGAGTTAGTTGGTTAGCTGGTGGTCGAGGATAGAGCAAAAGGTGCAGCGCTCTGCGAACGTTGCAGATTAAAATGCAGCGACGTTATTAGAAATAATAACACGTCACTGCTGGTATTTCGCTAGTTCTGCCAGCTCGGCATAATTTCGGTGGATCTGGTCTGGGCTGGCAGGTCCCATTCTGTTCGGGCTGATGGAGAGTCAGAAAGCAAGTGGCAGGTTGAGAGAAATAATTTATTAACGAATTATGTAGCTGCTCACTTTGCGACATTCTACGGAATATGAGGGATATTCTGGTGGGAACTCCGGCGAAATTAGGGGAACATTGTTTTACCTGTGAACTTGTGAACTTGTGGCACTTTGCGCGGAACAACAGGTACCGTTGTAACTATTGACTTTTCCAGCATCATCGCGAATAGTTGCACCGCATTCCGGCGTAATGCTTTTGACGGATGGTGAATAATTTAGGGAAACATCCCCGAAAGCTGCCTGCAAACCTCGAAAGAGGGGGAAAACTTATTAAAACAAATTGCTCGGCAAGATAAAGTTGATTTGTCGTGTTTCAGTTTCGTCTGCATGTCGCGGAGATGTGCATTCAGCATTTATCATATTTGGTGGCTAGATCTTTCTCTCTCTCTCTCTTACACAGGAATCCAGAGGACAAATGACGGATGATGATGGCTGGGTTCGGGTTGTAGTTTTGACAGCGTCGGACTACGAGCTGCGGCGGCGTGTGTCTTTTGCGGAAAAGTTTTCGCGCAAAAAGACAAACAACAAATGCAGCGAAATTAGAAATAATTCTTTTCGAGCACTCGCGCGCGCCGGAAGTTACTGCTGGTTGACGGTTTTGTGCTTCTTTTGCTGCCACACAGCCACACATTTTTGCCGTTATCAAGCGGCGGCGTGGTGCGGTGCAAACGATTTAGTTCGGAGGAAAACTGCGCAGGGAAAAGTCAAACAAATAATTGTTTTTCTTATCGGTTGACGCGCAACTTGTGTGGGCGCAAATTAGTTTTAGTGCTGTGCAGTTCTTTGGTAGGACAGCAGGAAAAGTACAACCAGGCAGGATGTTTTGAAAATCTTGTTTATTTTAATTTCTGCGAAACTTTGGAACGGCAAATACTGCATTTAATAGTTTGCTGCTCGGGAAAGTATTAATAGTCGGTGTCGGGACGATACTTTTTTACTTCAGATCTTACTAACTTTTGATGTGTTGACGATTTATTCGTTGTATTATGACAGTGTAGTCTAAATTTTTCGTATTTGCTTGTTAACCTTCCGGCAACCGCGCTAGTGCACTGAGTGCACGCTTCTCTGAAAATCTAGCGAAATCGTTTTAGCGCACCAGCGGCTGCTCGTTCAGCGGGCCATTTACGCGACTTCCAGGAGGTTAAACAAACTGTGGCCATGTACAAGTAGTCTTAAATTCATCAATGTTGCTTCAATTTTATCCTTTTGCAAATTTGCAGAACATTGCGTAGCTTTAATTTTCATATTTTTGTTCATATATGTGTTCCGTCGAAATTCTTGAAATGTCCTCAAAAGCCTGCAATTTATCGTTACGGGACCTTATAATGATTTGACTACGGAACGGCCACTCGTGAACCCCCGAGAAACTACTCCGAAATGTCCGTTCCGGGGTCAAATGACCAAATTATGCCATGTCTTCTGAAGCAACTCCGAGAATTTCACTATTTGTGAATTTCCGTTGAAATCCACAAATAGTTTTACAATATTGCAACATATATTTTGTAATTCGAATTACCAGAAACCATTAAACCATTGATTCATTAAGTTTATTTTCGCAAAGCTCCTGAAACTAAAACATCTATAAATGGGTACACTGAAACCTCCATTCACGAATAATTATTACGTAATATTCGATTTATATAACCTTTTTCACGAACTAATTTGGAAATAACGGGATCTTTTAATTAACCAAATTCGTGAAAATGTTGAGTACGTATAAAAAAGGGTGTAAAATAGCATCGCGGTAAAAACGCTGTGGAAAATCACCTATTGTTTTTTTTCACTTGAAAATTTGGGTAGTTTAGATTGTATTGTTTACACTGTTTTTTTTATTGCTGTTAGTTTTTCGAAAATAAAAAAATGGCGTCACACGAAAAGCAACGTCGCGAATTGATTTTGCGCAAGCACCTGGAAAATCCTCAACTCTTTCATCGGGACATCGTGCAGTCAACGGTGATTCGTGTGATTAAATGTTACTGCCTAACTCTGAGTATCGAACGGAAGGAGAAACGCGTTCAGAATGGATGTTTTATCAGTGATCAGAATCACAAACGTGTAGTGGAAGCGTTTAAGCGGAATCCAAATGCTTCGGTCAGGGATGTGGTCAAAAAGTTGAATCTGTTCAAGTCTTGCGTTCAGAGAGCCAAGGACCGGGAGGGATACTGCATACGTACAAATGGCAGAAGGATCCAAATCGTGGCGAACGGTAAAATGCGGTGGGAAAGTCTTTGGCTCGGAAACTGTACACCGAGATGCTGACGAAGCCTCATTGTCTCATCATGGATGATGATACTTACGTCAAGGTGAACCTTCGGGCGGCTCCTGGGACTACTGTTCTTTCGCGCCCAGTACAAGTTTGATATTCCAGAGGAAGTAAGGAAACAGAAGCTTTAACAATTTGCCGATAAATACACAATTTGCAAGCGATCTGCTTATGTGGCAAACGGAGTGCGCCGTTCGTGACTACCGGAACTGTAAATGTGAAGAACTACCTCAAAGAGTGTCTACAGAAGCGTCTACTTCCTCTGTTGAGGCAACACGAGGGCCCTACGATCTTCAGGCCGGATTTGTTTTTGTGCAACTATTCACATGTTGTCTTGGAGTGGTACGAAGCCAACGGGGTCATTTTCGTACCCAGAGACATAACCCCTCCCCCAAAGCACCGGAGCCAAAGTACTACGGAAGCATCCTAAGGAGGTCAAATCTGAGGAAGACATGAAGAAAAAGTGGGTTTCCGTACAGAAGAAGCTGCAGTCGGTTGCCGTGCAGAGCCTAATGAGTGGAGTTAGGCGTAAGGTGCGAGCGTACGGTTATGTTATTGAGGGTGTGGAATGAAATTAGTTTTCCAAAAGCTTCCTAATGGGTTACATTTTATTATCTGAAAATTTAAAAAGAATCGGTCCGCTAGGTAATTTCCTACAGGCCTTTTTTCCGTGATACAATTTGATGTTGACAGTATAATGGTGTCAAATTCTTAGGTAACTGTTACTAATTAAAAAAATTGGGTGTTTTCGGAAAGGGATTGACGAGTAGATGACGGAAATCGATGTCAGAAGCCATTTTAAAATTAAAAATGGCGAGATCCGGTTTAGATTAATTCTCTGTAACCTTAACAATATGTGTATTTCCGGAATGTGATTGACGAGTAGATGACAGAAATCGATTTCCAAAGCCATTTTGAAATCCAAGATAGCGATTTCTGATTTGGATAGCTTCTCTATAACCTCAAAAATATGGGCATTTTTGGAATGGGATTGTTATAGGGTAAACATAGATATAGCGATATGTGATAATATGGAGGACGGAAGACGTTATCTTGGCCTTCAAAATGACGTCATTTATCGATTTCCGTTATCAACCCGTCAAGCCTATTTCAAAAAGACCCCATGGTTAGAGCTACACAGAAATTCGCAATCTTGGGTTTCAAGATAGTTCCAAACGACCATTTTCATCATCTACTTTTCGAACCCGCTTTAAAAAGATCGATATTGCTAGGATAACCGGGAATATTGCCCAACCGGAAGTCATCTACTCGTGAAGCCCGCTCCGAATACACCCCTATTGTTTGAGTTAGAGTTAGAGAGAATCGCCACCTTGGTTTCCAAAATGGCACAAAATATGAATTTTCATCATCTACTTATCAAGCTCGTTCGGAAACTTCCCATATGGGCGCTATCGAGAATTTTACTCAACCGAAAGTCGCCATCTTGATTTTTAAAATGGCACCAAACATCCATATTCATCATCTACTCGTCAAGCCCGTTCCCATATCAGTCTATCTTCTGACTTGGCACAAAGCAGAAGCAAAAAATCGCTACGCTATCGGCAAGCCAGCGCTTTGTTCTATATTCAGTGCACAAACAGTAGTGTTCCGTTGTCCCCGGCTGGGCAGTGAAATGAGCCTGCCAAAGTAAACAAAAGTGACCGTGCTGCGGGATAGCACAATATCGATCGACTTTAAGAAATCTCGTGTTAATCCTACAGTTCAGGAGGTGCAACAACTATTTCCTGATTGTACATCATATTATCATTATTTAATCTGTTCCATAATATTCCGCCACGTCACTCGGTCAGTTGCTGCTTGTCTCTAACCTCTCAGGTGCCCGATACTCGCCAGGTTCTGCTCCACTTGGTCCAGCCACCGGGAACGCTGCGCTCCTCTCCGTGTTGTACCTGCCGGGTTGTAGGTGAAAACCAACTTGGTGAGGTTGTTGTCCGGCATCCTCACAACATGCCCCGCCACCGTACCCTTCCAGCTTGAGCAAATTTCCGGATACTTTGCTCGCCATAGAGTCGCGCAAATTCGTGGTTCATCCTTCTCCTCCACACGCCATCCTCCTGCACGCCACCGAAGATCGTTCTCAGCACCCTTCTTTCGAAGACTTCGAGTGCTTGCAGATCCTCCTCGAGCTTTGTCCACGTTTCGTGCCCGTAGAGAACCACCGGTCTAATCAGTGTGTTGTACATGGTGCATTTCGTGCGGTGGTGAAGCTTCCTGGATCTTAAAGTTTTATGGAGCCCATAGTAAGCACGACTTCCAGAGATAATACGCCTTCTGATCTCCCAGCTGGTGTTATTGTCCGCAGTCACTAATGAGCCTAGATAGATGAACTCGTCAACCACCTCGAACTCGTTGCCGTCGATCGCAATACTACTGCCCAAGCGTTCCCTATCGCGATCGGTTCCGCCAGCCAGCATGTACTTCGTCTTAGACACATTTATCTTAAGTCCTACTCGTGCTGCTTCGCGCTTCAGTCTGGTATACAGATCTGCTACCGTCTCCTTGTTTCTTCCGATTATGTCCACGTCGTCAGCGAAGCACACGAACTGTCCGGACCTCGCGAAAATCGTGCCCACATGTTGAACCCCGCTCTTCGCATTACACCTTCCAGCGCTATGTTAAACAGCAGGCAGGACAACCCATCGCCTTGTCTTAGTCCTCTGTGTGTTTTAAACGGACCCGAGAGCCCGCACGAAATTTGACACAACACCTTACACCATCTATCGTAGCCTTAATCAGTCTTGTCAGTTTCCCAGGGAAGCCGTTCTCGTCCATCATTTTCCATAACTCCACACGGTCCACGTTTCATATGCGGCTTTAAAGTCGATGAACAGGTGATGTGTCGGGACTTGGTATTCGCGGCATTTTTGGAGGATTTTCCGTATAGTAATGATTTTGTCGCTTGTTGATCTGCCGTTGATGAAACCGGCCTGATAACTCCCGACAAATCCATTTACCAGCGGTGATAGGCGCCGGAACAGAATCTGGGATAGCACGTTGTAAGCGGCATTTGTCACTGTGATCGCTCTGTAGTTCTCACAGTCCAATTTGTCGCCTTTATTGTATATCGGTGTGATGACCCCTTCCTTCCACTCCTCCGGTAGCTGTCCCCTGTCCCAGATTATTTCGATTATTCGGTGCATGCATTCCGTCAATTTCTCCGGGCCCACCTTGAAGAGTTCCGCTCCTAGACCATCCTTACCAGCTGCCTTGTTGTTTTTGAGCTGTTGAATAGCCTCGTTAACCTCATTCATAGTGGGCGCCGGTACATCCCCGTCAGCTGCGACACTGACATAATCGTCCTCCTTGAACTCCCGATTGTCCGCCTGTGCACCATTCAGATATTCATTGTAGTACTGCCTCCACCTTTCGACCACCTCACATTCGTCCGTCAAGATGCTTTCCTTGTCTCTACACATTTCGGCCCGCGGCACAAAACTGTTGGGAAAGTCATTCAGCTTCTTGAAAAACGCCCGCGTTTCCTGAGAGCGATACAGCAGCTCCATCTCCTCTCTCTCTCTCAGACTCTTCCAGGCGGTGCTTCTTGTCCTAAAAAAGACGAGTCTGCTGTTTTCGCTTCCGTCGATATGACTCCACGTTCTGTCGAGTGGTTTGAAGCAACATCGCTGCGCGTGCTGCATCCTTCTCGGCCAATATCACTTGGCACTCGCCACCGAACCAATCGTTTCGTCGACTCCTCTGTACGTATCCCAGGACGCTCTCCGCAGTGCTGCTTATGGCTGCTTTAGTCCTGGTCCAGCAGTCCTCAAAGGGAACATCGATGAGCTCCTCCTCCGATGGCAGCGCTGTTTCAAGATGCTGCGCGTACGTTGTCGCGACGTTGGTTTCCCTCAGTCGGTCCAGGTTACACCGCGGCGGGTGCCGGTGTCTTACATTGTTCACTACGGATAGTTTTGGACGCAGTTTAATCATCACCAGATAGTGGTCCGAGTCGATGTTAGCGCCACGATAGGTCCTCACGTCGATAATGTCCGAGAAGTGCCGTCCATCAATCAGAACATGATCAATTTGCGTCTCTGTTTGTTGCGGTGATCCCCAGGTGTATCAATGCAGGAGGCGGTGCTGGAAGAAGGTGCTCCTTATGGCCATGTTCTTGGAGGTGGCGAAATCGATTAGTCTTAGGGCGTTCTCGTTCGTCTGCTGGTGGGCGCTGAACCTTCCAATTACCGGTCTGTATTCCACCTCCTGGCCATCCTGAGCATTCAGGTCGCCGATGACGATATTGACATCATGTCTTGGGCAGCGATCGTATTCACGATCGTAAGAATTGTGATAGTGAGTTAAAATATTTTGAATACATTTTTCTGAATCGAATCTCTAAGGCAAGCTAAAACATAACTTTTATCATTACGGTGCCTACTAAAAGTTGCTTCAACCATTGCAGCTATCCATAATGTTGTAATATTCTGGTAAACCACAGAACCGAACCCAAATCCGCACGAAGGTCGTAGATTACCGGGAAGCGAAAAAAAACATTATTTTTAAAATCAGCGGTAGTTTTATTGGTACAAAACTTCACACAGCACTTCATGATGAAAAAATTTTCGACGTTGCAACTCTGCGGTAACTGTAGTATACGGGTCAACTGAAGCTAACGCTGTGACAGTGGTGCTAGGTTGTAGAAAATAATGTTGCCAAACCATTTTATTTAGTTGTTCAGTCATTCAGCGTCTTTACGTATATCGAGTGTATTTCAGTGTACACTTGTCGGTGTGTATCAGGGTAAAAAATCTGGAGACCTTTTCTCAGGCCTCAGGCTTCGTTAACCTTTTCATGTCCAACTTTTTTCTAGTGCATGTAGGGTTTCAAAACTATTTTTTCTTGAAAAGGGTGGAGTAAAGAAACACGAAAAATCCTTTTCCATAAAGAAAGGTCCATTCCTCGCAGTGCTAGAATCTGCTCAATTTTTACCTTCCTTTTTACAAATCTCCTAGAATATTTACAACAGTCCAATTGTCGTCCTTGAAACGTCCTTGAAAACGTAGCTAAATGCAGTCTAAATTGATTTGTTTTATCAGTTTTCAATAATATTTCATCATAACGGAGATATATGAAAAATATTTTTCCTTCGTCAATATAAACTGTCCCGGCAGCACTGCTCCAGCGGAATCCAACCAGACTAATTGCAATAACTTCAATTCTAGAGCCGATCCCTGTAACTGTTTATACTCAAATGAAAGGCAATAGTCACATTTATTAGCCATACTTATATTTGTGAGCAAATCTTGCCTCAATCAGAAGTTATAACTGTTTAAAATCGTTGTTGTCCACAAACAACATGGGTATGAAGTGGTTAATTATATTTCCTCAAAAGCTAACGTTCCAAGATATCAATAAATACCAATTTCCAGTTAGAGGAAGAACATTGGTATTGCAGTGATTGTAATCTGAAAAGGTAACCGTGTGCACTGTCGGACACATAACGGTTAAAGACGCTATTCGCGATCGCCCGGTAACTTTGGGTCGAAGGACTATACGGTGAGTTGATGTCATTCTAAACGAAATTTATTCCACCGAACAGAAACGCAACTAGAGCACGTTGGCAAAATCAGCACAAGGAAGGTGTACAGAAAGTGGAAGATATCAAAATTCACTACAGAATTCTTGTTTGGTAAGTGAACTGTAGATGCGATAAGCATTCAGTTCTTCATCACATTTGAGACCGTCAACGAACAAATCTACATGGGCGCCTCCAAAAGTGACTTCTGCACTTCTTGAAGTCTCGCGAAGGCTTGATACTTTTCAGGGCGAATATGATATCTTTCACTATGTCTTGAACTGATACAGAACCAGCAATGTTATTTTTGTGTTACACTTCACTGTCGTCATGAACGCAAATGTTCGCGAACTCCCAAAAAAATAAAAAAATGCCCCTGACAAAATGTGATTACTTGACTCTGCCTTTACCTTAAATCGGATTAAAAGTGTGTGGGGGGGGGGGGCTTTAGCTCGGGTATAGAGCCTGTGCTTAGATTCCGGAACCCCAACGAATAAAATAAAAAGTCTAACCGCTGAATAGAAACCTAAAATAGCCATATTGCTTCGTCTAATTTGAACCTATGGACTAACCGACACAAAAATCCGTCCGATATTCACATTATTCCGAACCGGACGACAGATTGCAAAATAAAAAAAAACAGAAAACCACAAATTACACTCGTTTCTTCAATACGAATGGGAATCATTACACTTTTGGGTAGTTTCAAGGATCGATCTGGTACCACCCGGCAAACAGTTACGGTAAGTAAGAGAATTTTCGGTTGAATATAAAATTCATCGACTTTGTTGATTCAAGCATCAAACATATGTTCGATTCAACGCATCACTGCCTTTTCTGACTAAATTAATGCAATGGTCGATAATACACTTCACTACCCTAGTTACAGAGTATGCAAAAAGAAGAGGCTTTCCGTTTACTTTCGGACCAAGGAAAATGGACTGGGAACAAGTTTCCGGTTTGGGATTTCGACCCAACCCATTTTCTGCCGTCCAGTGCGTACATGCGTATATTGGGTGCAGCAGAGAAAGTTTCGAAAAAAAAAGAAAAAGATTTTCACACTGGGATTGTCTTTTGCAACTCCGATCCGTCCCGATCCGAGAGGAGGGGTAACTAGATGAAAGTTTTCCAAACCTTGTTGCCATTATCGTTCACTCTGGGGTGTATGTGGATGGGTTTTAGTGAATCTTTAGTTTAATGTTTTGCTAGGTCCCTTCAGAGGATTCGGGTGGAAAAGTGAACAATTTTTGCTTCGTTATAAAAGAAAGTAGCAACGAGTGTCTTTCGAAAGTGCTAAATGAGCTTAGACAAATGGATAAATGTGATCTCGGAAATTGTGATTAAGATATTAACGTGATGGAACAATTACATTTAAATGTAATTCGTTTAGCATAGAAAACTTATCCGATTCAACACGTTGCTTAGGTAAATAATTTGCTTCAACCGGGTCCAACGGGCAATTGTTTTTCCAATTTAACGGCATAAAGTTGAATTATTGACATCCTGTCAAGCACATCGTCAGAATTTCGATGGTGACATCAATTGATTATCGGCCAATGAATCACACAAACAATAGCAGAGGGTACTGATTATATATATCGTACTATGACTTCTAGCCTTACCCATCAATTCCGCCGATTGCCTGTATCCGAACGTAATCGATTTTCACCGGGACCGATAATGGCAGAAACGTACCGAACCCCCTACTGCCGTAGCACGGCACCACAGCCGCATATCATCTCACCAATTGACACATTGACTCGCATTAGTAACGCCTATTTTGCCTTTCCCTCCTCGGGAGCACCACGGAAATGTTGACTTTTGTGAAGATCTAAGCGAGAGACAGAGAGAGATCTAGCAAAACCAAACGATCAGCATGTTCCACACAAATGAGAACTTCCCACGTCTCTTTCCGCTGCCAAACCACCACACCACCGACCAGACCACCAGACGTCATGTCAGCGAACGGCATGACATATCGATGTCACTTGATTCAGCAAATTTCTGGTGATTAATTAGAAGACCGGGCAAATTAATTCAACTTGTACGGGTATTTGGAAGATGCACGCGTACACATGATATAATACCCATCCATTAGAGCGGTGATGGGCTATGCTGAACTGGTGAAGAAGTGCACATGCCGTCGGATACTAGTTCTGAAAATATAATTCCAACGGATGGAATGGGGCAATTGATTGGCTGCAAATTTCGCGATTACGGATTTTGGCTGCGGAATTTGAAAGGAATGCACCAAAACGAGGGAAATTCTCGGTCAAAGTTATAGAACAAAGATTTCCCAGATACAGCTATACATTCAGTTAGCGATGTACGCTTTTGAATGATTCCGAATTTGTCAAATGTTTCTTCTCGCTACTAGGTGGATTAAGTCGGTTTTTATATAAAGTTTAGTACATCTGGATTCTTACGCTAGTAAGTTCTTCCTTCTTCAGGAATCAGAATATATTTGCTTAAAGTTCTTCTATTCTTAAGATAGCGTTTTGTTAGCAGATGTTCTTATGAAGGGTTATTAACCTTAACCCATTCATGCCCATATTGTTTGTGGACAACAACATTTTTAAATAGCTATATGTTTTGATTGAGACATGATTTGCTCACAAAAACAAGTAAGGCTAATAAATGTGACTATTGGCTTTCATTTGAGTATTAATAGTTATAAGGATCAGCTCTAGAACTGAAGTTATTGCAATTAGTTTGATTGAACTGCGATGGAGCAGTGCTGCCAGGGACCGTTTACGTTTACGACGGAGAATGAATTTTATGTTGTGTTGCAATATTAGTGAAAACTGATAAAACTTGTCAATTTTAACTATCTTTGGCTACGTTTCCACGCAGTTGGACTATTGTAAATACTCTAGGAGAATTGTACTGAGAATTGGAAGGTAAAAAATGAGCAGCTTCTAGCACTGCAAGGAAAGCACCTACCTTTATGAAAAAAGGTTTCTCGAGTTTCTTGACCCCACCGTTTTCAAGGAAAAATAGTTTTAAAACTCTACATGCACTAGAAAAAAGTTGGGCATGAAAGGGTTAAGGAGCCGTAATTTAATCCAACTGTAATAGTAGATCCTATGATGTCCTTAGCTAATCTGAAAAATAAAAATAATGGAATTACTTATTTAATATCCTTTTCAGTATCATGAGCAGTTTATTCTAATTATCTGTCTAGGTATCGTATGTAGTTCTCTGCACAAATTCCATCCAACCAACTCAATTATGGTACTTATTGGTCCAGAGCAAGGATGCAAAATGCCTACCTTTTCTACGGCTGTAATTTTTCTGCCTACATTCTCATTTCTCTCTCGATGCTGCTGTCATTCGCTTGTGCAGGACGCCCAGCGCTGTACGGCTGCCTGTGTGCAAAGCAGTAACATGACAAAAAACTACTGTCCCCAGTACAGCCACCAGACGCGAGCGGTACAGCTTCTCTTTCCTTATTTTACATTTTTTTTAATATTTTCAATCTTTTTAATATTCTACTGCTGTACGGGAAAATGTACTCGGTTTGGCTACCGTTCTGGCAAGAGCTGTAGTGATGCGTCGCTGTAGCGGGCTGTACGGCTTGTGCAAATGTTAATATACCGAAAAAAATGGCATCCCTGGTCCAGAGGGATGCTTCCAGTACTATCGTTTTTGATTCTTACTAAGTTATAAACTGACATTTTTTTGGATGTAACACAACAACGGAACAAAGGTTTCTTTTCTGCTGCAATACATACCGTGGTAAAGGGGTAAAGGTGCTAATTATCGGCCGGACGAGGTGGCCGCTGACCCACTGTCGAAAACAGTAGAAACGTTGGAGATTCAGAACTTGGAAAATGCCCACTAAACCTAGTTGCCAAGCCTTCTTCGTGATGTTCCAGTTGGCAGATTTCTGATTACGGTACATGACGATTTTTAGTGAGACATGTAGAAATCTGATATCAATGGTTCGAGTTCGTTCGGTACAAGCTTGTTTGCCAACTTGTGCGTAATATTGTTAGAGCAGAGAGTTCCATCTAACACCTCTTCCCTGCAGATCCTGCATATGCTGGGCGATTTCCTTCATGAAGTATATGAAGGTTTGTGCTGCTTTTATTTTCCTTGAACTCAGTGCCACTCAAATTGATGTCCGAGCTGCCTCTAATTATGTGACGGGCATTTGCGTTAGTGCCGATAATGAGTGGAAACCCATTTCTGCTACAGTATAATACAACTCTTTTGAAATAATCAGAGAGTTATGGTTCATTGTGCGGCAAATATACAGAATAATAGACCTTTCTCCTTATCTATATTATTAATAGTCATATTAACTGTGGCAGCACAAGTATCGTGAGCTACGAGATCGAATATAAGACATGCGTCATTAGCACTCTTCATGATTATACATGTACGAGGCATTTCACGTGGATTTATCAGACCATTTTTGCTGAAAGTTAAAAAAGCGTGGTTAAATAGCTTTTCACAATAGAAGTTTCCTTAATGGTAATATGGTTTTTCAAACAGAGCTTTGAAAGCTGTTTCATCCCGTGCAAGGCGGGATGCCCGAGCAGATTCTCATGGGCCGCTACAAAATCATGCGATTAGAATTGATTGTATAAGAAACACCTGAAATTTTATTTGATGATCTTTTGTGGAACGAAAACTTTGAACGATAGGGTCTGCATATCATCCGCATTTTTTGACATTTGTTATTTATTAGTTATTTATTTATTAACGCTTTAATCTAGAGGGTTACCTTTTTGAAAATAATATACGTTTCAAAGATACAATTCAATTAACAGTTCAAGGTAGATAAAAAATAAATAAACAATACAATATTATTTCTGTCGACTGCTCTGTGTGCTCTACTTTCCGCTGCTTGTGTTAATTTTCTCTCACGAGCTGAGGAATGGACAGGTTTACCCTCTGCTGCTTGGTGATCGCTCCATTTGCCTTCTCCCTCGTTCGTGTTTGTGTCCGTGTCGTCGTCGCTAGAGCAGCCTGGATTTTCGCTGTTAGAAGTTTAGTGCATTTTGTGTTTTAGAGTGACATTCTTTCTTCTTTATTTCTGCCCTCGGTATGCTTGGGGATTACCGTGTAATACTGTTTGTCCGGAATTTAATTTTTGGCCAGCTGTCTGTGGTGTATCAGCAGATGTCGAAGGCTATTTGATGGTGTGGGTTGTAGTATATAAATATTCTTTAGCTTATTTGGCGCATGGCTTACCGTAGTGTTCCGTCTGGTTACACATCGTCTGCACAGGGTATGTACATAGAGTTCTTTCAATGTAGTTAACACCTTGAGATGATCTGCCCTCAAAAGTCAAGTAAGACGGTATAGATTGATTCAGTCGCATTCGCAATACTCGAACGCGTTTGAGAATGTCGGGAAAAAAATTCTCCAAGGCTCGTTTAAGACGGATTGCACTTCTCCCTACTTCGACAATAATATAATCCGTACTAATACAAGGTGCCAAATCGTGTAGATGGTTTT
Organism: Topomyia yanbarensis; assembly: GCF_030247195.1. Taxonomy (NCBI): domain Eukaryota; kingdom Metazoa; phylum Arthropoda; class Insecta; order Diptera; family Culicidae; genus Topomyia; species Topomyia yanbarensis. The sequence continues at coordinate 405,890,159 of NC_080672.1, read as the reverse complement.
TCGTTAGATCAAAGTCCATAAACGACGCTTTATATTCATATTACATGTTGTTCTTCGCTACGAAGCTTCTGCCTCGGCCAAGGATTTGAACCTTATTAATACCACATGCCTCGTATGATGTAGTTGTATTTGTGACACTTCTGTAAGCACAAGTTCCAATTTCAACTTGATCAATTGTTCCACCTGCGCACTGTAGGTCTACGACGGATCAGCGAAACTTCTATCGCGATTGTGTCGTCCCGTAATAGGCGAATCGTATTTTGTGATTCGCTCATTTTACTCGCAGTTGGAGGAAACGGGACTTTGTTATATCTATTAGTTACACGTACACGCCATAGCGCAGCCACGGATAATATTTTTGACTATTGATTTGTACGAAATGAAGAAGCAGGCAGTTTTCTAAAATTGTATTGCTGCGACTAGAAAACTATTTTTTGTAGTAAAATTAATATCAACTTAGTGTCGCTTTAGCAAAATGAAAAAAAATCCGAACTACGAATACTTTTACAAAGACATATAAAAGATTCTCCCTTTTTAGTTTTCGTAAAAAATAAAAACTCTTGCCAAATTTCCACTCTGGACCATTGTACTATGTATTTGTATTATCGTAATGCTCTCCAATGTTCTAGCTATACATTTTTAAGAATGTCGAACTCCACATAGACAAAACTTAAATCTTTTTGATGACATGGCGGTTGCTGGTTGCAATATAAATTTCGTAAGAAAATTCTGCATCTATTCTTTAAGATCAAGCTAGTGAAATGTAACTAAAAATTGAGAGATATTATTTGGCACATATTTTCTACATACTCAGGCATTTGGCGATTTTGGAGAGCTGAATCAAATGGTCCTATTGTCAAAAGTTGATATCAAATTTACAAGCAGAACCATTCCCGTTTAGGAAGGTTAAAAAATTTAGGATAATGTTGTGAATAAGGTGAAAGCGAATTTATGATAAGCGGTTGTGTGTTAACTGATTATTTACAAACGATTCCATTACACGGAAAAAATCCGTTAATAAATTCATGAAAAAAGATCACGATTTACAAAAACCGTGATAAAGTTCCTAAAAATATGAATAATAAATATCGTATTCATGATACTATTTATGTTTCCAAAAATCTAGTTCGTCCCGAATATACATGGCGTTACATTCGACTGCTTGGTTGAGTTACTGTAATTTTTCCTTGGACACGTTTAATTATTCGCATGAATCTGGTTCATAATTTGGGAATACATGATGTTAAGCGAGGTTCATGATTTCAGGTGCTTATTCGGCATTTCCATAATTTCTCAACTCGTATAGCCGTCATAAGTTTACTGTCGGATTTTTTTGTCAGAATAGCGTGTTTTATGGTCATGATTTCAGGATCATAGTCACGATTTTTGATATTTGAACTACGTGTAATGTGATTTATGCTCATGATTTCAGGATCTTATTCTCGAATTTCGTAATTTCTATTCACGTTATCGCGAAATTTTAGTTACAAATAGAGTTAATTTCTCGATATCAGACCCCTAGGCACGTTTTTCATAATTTGCATGCACGTTATCGTGATATTTTGTTATTGAGCTTATTTTCTAATTTGACACGTGGAGTGATGCAACTCATGTTCATGATATCAGCAGTTTTATCATAATATTCGTAATTTCATTTCGCCTTATAGCGGCATGTTATTTTTTTATCAAATGGCGACCTGCTCATAGCGGATTTCTATACCCTGATCTGGAAGAGTCTCAGCTTCACGCGGGTGCCACCTCTATTCTGGATAGTTATAGTACGGCCACATTTCAGCAGATCAATCACATTACAAACGAGAACGGTAGACCTCTGCTTCGTCAGCGCTCGAGATATAGCACCATTTATCGCCAGCGCCCCCACGCCGCTAGTGAAACACGTTCGACATCATCCCCCCTTGCATCTCGCGCTCAAGGACGGTCCGAATTCAAAATTTGTGAATGTTTCTTCTAATCCACTTCACAATTTCAAGCGCGCCGATTATGCCAGTTTGCTGGATGTACTTAATGATATCGACTGGGTCTCTGTTCTGGATACTGACGATGTAAACACTGGCACACAGACTTTCTGTAACATCTTGACCTACCTGATCGATCGCCATGTTCCTAGAATAAGTAGTCGCCAAGCTGACAAAAATCCGTGGTACACTGCAGAGCTTCGTCGGCTAAAAACAGCTAAACATGCAGCGCTTCGAAAATTTAGCAAACGCCGCACTTTGTCCTTAAGAGATTGTTACATCAGACTAAATCATGATTTTAAAAAAAATTAACGCGCGCTGTTTTTCGAGCTACGAACGAAGAATGCAACGCAAGCTGAAAGCTGACCCAAGTATTTTTGGAGATATGTGAGTGAGCAGCGAAACGAAACTGGTTTACCCTCGACGATGTTTTTAGATGGCGTGATTGAGAACAATACGCAAGGTATCTGCAAAATGTTCGCCACAAAATTCTCCAGCGTTTTTGTCGCCAAAGCCTTGTCTGCGCACCAGGTTGCCACTGCCACCAGAAGTGTACCTCAACTTGAACGCTCGATAAATGAGCTTCATGTCAGTAATTTGCGAATTATCCCTGCTGCCTCTCGGCTAAAATCATCGTCCTCTCCTGGTCCGGATGGTATTCCATCTGTGCTTCTGAAAAAATGTATTAGCGGCCTCGCCGAACCACTTCGTAGGTTGTTCGAGTTGTCGCTATCATCGTCAACGTTTCCATTGTTATGGAAATCAGCATTCGTGTTTCCAGTTCATAAGAAAGGAGATAAAAAGAACATGGAAAACTCCGTGGAATTTCTGCACTATGTGCTGTATCTAAACCTTTCGAGTTAGTTGTAATGGAGCCAGTGTTTTTTCACTGCAAGCAATATATCTCAGATGACCTATGCCAAGCCGATCAACTATGACGAATCTATTGTCGTTCATTTCATTCGTCTCTGGAAGATTCGAGGATGGTTTGAAAACCGACGCTATCTACACCGATCTGTCCGCCGCTTTGACAAAATTAATCACGACATCGCCATCGCCAAATTGGCCAAACTGGGATTCAATGGATCACTCCTTCGTTGGTTCCAGTCGTATCTCGTCGGTCGCCAACTTAGCGTGAATATAGACAGCGACTACTCTGAAACGTTTGCAGCTACCTCTGGCATCCCACAGGGAAGCCATCTTGGACCACTCTTCCTACTTTACTTCAATGATGTGAATTATAGACTCAGTGGACTACGCTTGTCGTACGCGGATGACCTCAAAATCTTCAACCATATCAAGACTTTGGCAGACGCACACGTTTTGCAGAAACAGTTCGATGTCTTCAGCGTATTGATAATCGTATGATCCCAAATCCTACAAAATGTTCTGCAATCAACTTCTGTAGGAAACGAGAATCTATCAATTTCGAATATAATGGATTGCTTATTCCTGGGGAGGGGATCTTGGAGTAATATTAGATTCTACGCTCAATTTCAAGCAACATGTCTCATATGCGTTGGTCGTGCATCGCGAAACCTTGGGTTCATCTTTCGTATTGTCAATTAATTCACGGATATATACTGCTTGAAAAGTTTATACTGTTCCCTAGTCCGGTCAACTTTGGAGTATTTTTCGACGATTTAGAACCCGCACTACCTGATCGGTAGTGATCGAATTGAAAGCATTCAACGCAAATTTATACGATTTGCTTTGAGGTGGCTTCCTTGGCGCGATCCTTTTCGGCTACCTAGTTACGAGAGTCGCTGTCAACTTATTCCACTTGACACTCTCCAACAACGCAGAAATACAGCAAGAGCCCTAGTTGTTGCCGATTTGCTATCAGCACGCATCGATTCTCCAGTCCTAATAGAACGAGTAAATGTCCAAGTGAGGACTAGGACGCTGCGCAGTTACATTCTCCTGAGAGTACCACTTCGACGGTTTAGTCATACTGTGAATGCGGCCATCATGGGATTACAACGCATTTTTAATCGTGTGACACATTTGTTCGATTTTTATTTGTCCCGTAATGTGATTAGGTCTAAGTTTTTGAATTTTTTTAAGAGTGTTTAGATTAAGATATCATTATTGGGGCCGATTGCGGCCTGTTAATGATTTTCATTCATTTATAAATAAATATATAAATGGTTTTTTGTGCTCTGCGCAGTTTTTGTTTTCTGTCCAGACATCACTTTATCAAATGAACATTGATGTTCGAAGTCCTAATTGTTTTCTTATAATTCCTGCTCGTATCTATTACTGTTCGTTGGCAGCTGAGCATATATGACATTTCATGAAATAGTGCATGGAGCAAAAATGATTCCACGAATAACACTCCAAATTTTCTGGAATAGTTCACGTGAAAATTGCATGACCATGTTACATGCAATTGAAAATGATTATGGATATCTTCTAAATATCACAAGCACGCAAGATAGATAGTAAATTATGCACTAGAAATCATGGACAAATTCACAGATCCATGAATAATATTTTATGATGTTGTTACCTTTTTTACGAGCACGAATGGTCTGTCGTGACTATTGTTTTAGGCATCATGAACTAGTTTACGAATACAAAAACAATATTTTACGATTTCGCGAGCACGAATGCTAAGTCGTGACTATTATACTAGAAATCATGAACCAGTTCACGAGTACAAGTTTGTTATACTATTATTGATCCTAGGTGCGGGGTTGGAAATCGAACCCAGGTGAGCTACGTACAAGGCAATCAATTTACCAACTACGCTATGCCCGCCTCATACCAAAAAAAAATGTTAACAGTTCACAATAATTATTATATACATTAAACTGGATTAAAGGAGCATTACAGGGAAGCGGTTTCGATTCAGTAGATTAATGGGCAAATGGCAATCAGATTGATGGATTTCCGAGTACTATTTGAAGTTAATTCTCGGAAAGTTGAACAATAGAAGATCAACAGATGAAACACGGTTTAATAGTACGTAATTCAGAAACTATTTACCTTCAAAGATATCACGCTGCGTCAAACGTGTACAATGGTCTAAGTTCTGTTGCATTTAGCTGGTCAATTTCAAATTCGGGAAACACTATGTCGAGGCAAAGCGTTATTCGAGTTTGTAGTTTAGTAATTAATTTAATTTTGTTGTACGTTCTGTAAGGGCATGAAACTGTTAGCTGGAGGATAGGTAATTGCTCTCGATTATCAACACAATCGAATTCGGAAACGTTGTTCTATTTTTTGCTGTCCACGACGATGCGAAAATGTGCTCACTAATGCGGCAGCTGATGAATTAATTCGATGCTTTAGAATCGACGCACGTTTTGTGGGAATGAGAGTGTTCATCGGTAGCACGTTTCGACAAATCACGACCGCTACCGATATTGATGCAATTAATACCTAATCACGAAGAACGCTGCAGGAATTTTGAAAGGCAATTTCTTCAATTGACTTCTCTTTCGGTGGATACCCCAGCAATAGTTGTTGTATGTAATGTAAGTTGTTTCAAAAACATCTAAATAATTACTGTTAGAATGTATTCCTCTATCGCGGAGCAATGCTAACGTCTCTAGTAGAATAAATAGAACATAAAATGTAACGTTGGTACACAGCTCGGCTCGTATCCTTGCATCTGTACCCCGAATGAATGAATAGCCCTCAGATAGCCGAGTCATTCCACTATCCGCCATTAAACCGTATTAAAATTAATTTTACTTCCTCAGCTCTTTCATTGCATTGACATCTTCTACAGAAAAGAAAGTCCCTTACACAGCAACCTTTTCGGCTTGTGCCAACAAACCGGTGCGTAAATGAGCATACTTTCTTTCCTATAGGTAGCCTTTTTTTCCTGGGAGGAATTTCAACCCTATCACATCCCATAAAATGAAATTCCAATCCACTCTTTATGAAAAGTGAATATTGATTTTGGATTCCCCTGGGGAGGATGAGTGGAGTCCTTTACAGAGTCACCATCGCGCCGGAGATAGCTTCCGAGAACATGTTTCAATTTACCTCTCCGACCGGCAGCACCTTCTCAGGGCCCTGATACCTATACCAGCCAGTGCCCAGCAGTGCAAAGAAACTAGTAAAAGTCCCTGCTTGATTATACAAAAAACGACCAAAGTGTGATAATGTAACTTTGCTTTCACCGAACCGAACCGGACCGGACCGGGGTAGGTCATTCCGATTAGCGCTGGGCCAACCTCGACGATGATCCAACCGAGCTGCTTTGAACTGACTGTGTGTGTGTGTGTGTGTTTTTGTGTACACAGAAGGTACTCGCATTCCGTAACTTCAATGACTTGTCATAACTGGGTACGGTAAAATGCCTCGGCATCATCGTCGGTAGCAGTAAGTAGCAAGCAGCTGCTAGAGCATATCGATGGCATTTTTTTTCTTAAGGTTAACCCTGTACCGTTTGCTGACGAGCCAAATAGGGCACAAAGGATTAGTCGAGAGACCGGAGATTGTTGTGGTGAGTCAATGACAATCTTTTTCCTCGGTGCATATTTCCCGCTGAAAAAAGGGTTCAACTGTCGTCATCGAAACAATGATCGCTTCGGTTGTCAAAGAATACTCGTGCGGGTCTAATCGAGGTAATGAGGAAATTTCCTTTCGGAAATATGCGACTGATGGGGGTCTCGAATTACTGACTCGAAAGTTTTAATTCAAACAAAAAAACTCATATCTACAAAATTTCAGCCGACTAAAAATGTTTTTTTCCTCTCTATTTCAATCTCTTTACAGAAAGCCTTAGGGATTACTTTAGTAAATTCGGAGAAATCACAGAGGTGATGGTGATGAAGGACCCCACGACGCGAAGATCGAGGTATGTTTGGATGTTATATTTCCGCCCGTCCTTAGAACCGATAATCTGAACGCAGCTGTAATTATCGAATCCAGTTTTCTTTCGTTAGTTTACCATAGACTATACCATAACTAACCGATTACTATATAGTTTGTAGTTCAATTCCAAGCATACAACAACACACCGACTGTACCGTTGGATTGATTTCAATTAGCCGCTTTAGTACCATGTTCTGTTTTTGTTTCATCCTAAAACACTCATCAATCATATTGAAATTAACGAATGGAGATATTCTTTGGAATTTTTTTCTAATTTTCAAATAAGAGCTATTGCGGGCAGATGTTATGTTTCGGTTAGTTGGATAACGTGTCTCATTACTTCGTGAAGCCTGTTCCAACTTTTTCATGTTCTAAGATGGGGGATTTAATTTCTCGGCATCTAGAATTGACGAATTGATACACCAACCAAATAAACCTCTCTCGCCGATTGTTATATTTAATTTTGTACTTTTCACGGCATGTGGTTGACAGGTATCAGTAAATTCGGCAACGAAAAGTGACTCAATTGGAAGTACTTTTTTCCGCTCAAAATCGGATTAATTTAAGCACCTAACGTGTTCCTCGCCTGATTCCGCTGAAACTCAGCATGGATTACGTAGCAGAGGAATATTTTTCTATCCATGAGAATGAAAACAGTTTCGTTCTCCTTTCGACTGCCTCACCTCAACGATTGCTCCAACTGCTTTTTGCATAACCACAGAGTTTTGACATCGTCGTCGGTGGGTTAGTGCGATCAGTCAAGACTGTCGAAGTAAAATGACAAAAAATGGGATTAGTCACCATCTCATTGCTGTTGTGTGCCTTTTCTGTTGATTCAGGCCGACAGAGCCGCAACGCCCGGCGGTTTTTGCACCCTGGGTTGAGGGTCGTTTAAAGCATATTAGCAGTGCATCAACAATATTTCAAATGTCCCGTATCGATGAATTGGTAGCAGAGCAGCTCGAAGTCGCAACATTTCGAATCGGGTTTCACTTTCTTTTTAGTAAAAATGAAGAAATGGTTTGAACTAGTCATATGCAAAATTCGAAAGGAACTAAACCGTAGCGACAAACAGAGCACTCTGATCAAAAAATCTTTGTCTGGCAAGCGATCTGTGGATTTGGTCACGATTCAGCTCTTCATCGTATCCGACGTAGACAGACAAATATATAGAAACAAAGCCCTTCAAACCTTTTTTTTAGGCCTCGCCAAGTCCTAATATGTTGGTGGTTTTAGACTGGTATGAAACCAATAATGTTCAACCTTTGACTTAAGGAAAAAAGAATTGTCCTTTGCATATTCGGAGGCGTTTGGCTCTTATGCCAAAAGACAATTCGTTTCCCTATACTCGCCAGCGACCCAGAGCTTCTATGCTTGGCTAACCGAGCACTTGGAACCTGCCAATTCCTTTAGGTTTGTAGTGTCTAACTGGCGCCAATTTGGTGTTGGTTTAGATATATCGTCTAACTGACAGCAAGTTGGTGTCAGTTACTGTCGGGGCGACCAGAAAACATTAAAAGCCAACTTTTCACCAGTAGTTTTGTTTATGTATAAGAAGAGTTCAAGCTTCAATATTTCAAGACCTCGTCGCTGCCTCTCGAAGAAATTTTTGTCGACTTGAATCCGAAGCTTTCATAAAACTACAAACGTGTTCATTAATGAACATGGATTAAAAAAGTGCCATTAAAAAGGACATATAATTTTGTCCCATCCTGGACGATTGCTATTCAAAATCTTCGTTCACTGAAGCAAAGGGTCTGTTAAATAGCTAAACCCGTTATTCAGTAGATTCAAGCATAACAACAACTGCGGATCGGTAGTGACACTATCGATCTCAACTTTATAGGCAGGCATGTAGACTAAACTACCAAGAAAAAAATGAATTTTTCGGAAACCGCTAGGTGACACTGTATACTAGACTAGTTCAATTTTTGATTTTTAGCGCCACCAGCACCTACTGATTCCTTTTATGGTTCTTAGTAATTGTGCAAATTTTGGTACCGATCGGTTGTGTCTACGGACCCTCCAAAAATCTCAAAGTTTATATGGAAGTTTGTATGAAAAATCGGTTAACATTGAAAATAAATTCTTAAAAAATCACCTCATCAATCAATTAATCAGAACACTATTTATTTCTAAAGGTATTCTTCTACTGAACACATTCGGGGAACATAGTAAGTTTATGAAAATTCGTTGAGAAAAGTTATTAACTAATGAAGCAGCATGACTCCAAAACAAGTGGATTTTATTATTAATCATAGCAAACCTGTTTCAATAGCTGTAACTTCCATTCGCGAGCGGTAGGTGGCAAGTCTAGTTTACACTCGTATAACGATGGAGCTATTCAAACAGGGTTGCTATGATTAATAATAAAATCCACTTGTTTTGGAGTCATGCTGCTTCATTAGTTAATAACTTTTCTCAACGAATTTTCCTAGACTTACTATGTTCCCCAAATGTGTTCAGTAGAAGAATACCTTTAGGAATAGAAAGAGTTCTGATTAATTGATTGATGAGGTAATTTTTAAAGAATTTATTTTCAATGTTACCCGATTTTCCATACAAACTTCCATATAAACTTTGACATTTTTGAAGGGTCCGTAGACACAACCGATCGGTACCAAAATTTACACAATTACTAAGAACCATAAAAGGAATCAGTAGAGGCTGAAAGCGCTAAAAGTCAAAAATTGTACCAGTCTATTGTATACATTAGTTTATCACTACAAGTGAAAATAAGAAATATAAATTGATTGTCTATACCAACTGTAGTAGGAGAAATTATTAAAATTTTAGCGAAGTGATGTCTGAGTCAGTTTTGCATGAAATCTAACAGTATATAATACTGAATCAGTCGTAGAATTCTACGAACTTTTTTGTTTGAAAAATAATAATTGAGTTTAGCTAAATAGGTTCAGAGGTATTTTAATATACTATATGAGCCATTCTTTGGCTAGAAAATTTTAATTTCATATTTCATCAAATAGAGGGCGCCATCACTAACTTTTTAAAGAAAAGAGATACAATATGGACATGTTCAGATAAATTACTGAGAAATGTCTGTTCTACTACTTTGTAGAAGACTTCTAGCTCCTATCTCACACCGTTGAAAAACTAGTGTTACCGCCCTCTATGTGGTGAAATGTAAAACTGATTTTTTCCTATCCAAGAAATGAAATGTGTTAAAATTCTAACAAATGTATTGATTTAGCTAAACTAAACCGTTATTCAGCAAAATAATAATGTTCGTGAGAATCAACTACTGTTTCACCACCTAAGCGACTTGGCCCCTTTTAAAACTGACTCATACAACATTTTGTTAAAATTTTAATACCTTCTCCTACTAATGCTAAATTTACTCACAGTCTTAGACAAAGTTGTAGGCAATGAAATTATCTTTCTTGTTTTCACTTGTCTGATGCATATAGTGCTACCTACCGATGAACATGCGTACTAGTGGGATTTCTCCATGTAAATTATTGAACAAAATCCACACACACTTCAACTACATTGGTCAGGCAGTTAAACTTGTCGGATTCGGCATAAATTTGGACATTCCTGATGGGACTAGCAATCAGCTCGCGGTTGGGCCGTTGGGGATCATAGATGGCACTCTAATGTAAGCGCGGTAGTCCTTCATGAAATATGTGTTACCAGTAATGTCACTGACTACGTTACTTGTGATTCGAACTACCGTAACGGTTCGAGAGTTCATGATTTGCAGTGACTATCAACCACGGACGAGCTTTGGTTGGATGTTTTGAAAATGGGTATTTTGTTCAAGTTTCCAACAATTGGAAATTAATATAACGGGTGGTGAAGAATAAAATTCTTCAATATTTTCTATGATATGATAATCTGCTGCTCAGTAAAACCATCGTACATCGACTTCCGAGAAAATGCATCATCTTTAACCCTTTATAAGGCACAGAGTTCAAGGATATTAATAAATGTTATATTAATGGAAACAAGGTTCTTTGACTTAGTTTATATTTCATGAGAAACTATTTATGCTAGCTTCCATCATGCCAGTTTTTATGTAGATAATCATTTTTGTAAGGCCTAGTTTTACTGTTTTTACCTCCTCCTCTGCGCAGCCACATGCGCAGAAAATTTTCCGGGGGAGTGGGTTGATTTTATACGTTTCTTATAAAAGAGGAGGGGGGAAAGATTTTTTCTTAGCTCTGGAAAACCAAGCCTTTTGTACTAATCGACTCCGTTCAACAAATTGGGACAATATCTGTTATCGAGAAGGAATCTTCAACAGACACCGATGCCTGCTGACTCGTGGTAGTACCGGATTCTTACTGCAGTGGTGTATATAGTAAACTTATATCTAAATCTAAACCTCTTGTTCCTCCTAATACTCATCCTTACAAGGCCACCGTTGTATTATATCAGTACGGAACCGATCCAGAGGTGCTGACTATAATGACTTACATCTCTTTACAACTACCTTCCAAAGTTTCTTATCTTTCTAGGCGCTTCTTATCTGGTAGCTGATGCTGAGAGTTCGCCGGTAGCGGAATTTCTCCCAATACCGATGCCCCCGTGTAACAGTCTACTCACAGCTGTTATCTCACAACTGTAACTATCTAATCACAACTGTTGCTAATATCGAAATTTATCGAGACGTGAACCGATCTGGAGATGCCGACCAACTTGACTTACATACCTATACATCCACTTTGGCCGGGTTTCTTCAACGACTTGTTTCTAGAATGACCAAACTCGAAAGACATTTTATGTGTCAAAACAGCTCGCTGTATACTTTTCCTGTTCATAAAGTTAGGAAAATTTCTAAATAACTTCAAAACTTTATTTCTATTAAAGTAATGACAAGACTTTTTTTGTAGAAATTTCAACCTTACACTCGTTTTCCGGGTTAGGAAAAAAACTCTGCTTTGCTATACCATACCTTCTTATAATTTTAACGAGACTGCAAAATGAAAAATATCATACGAGATATTTAACCTTTACAAGTGTAGAGTTTTCTTTTATATTTTCCCTGGATGTATTGGACACTTTCTTCATTTAAGCGAACAGGTTTGGTTCAAGCGCATTTCAAGCTTATTAAACGTATTACCAAATATGGGAAAAATGCGGTGTTATGGACAGCATCAGCATTAGGTTACGATTGTTATATTTGTGATGATGCCTTTTTAGTTTCGGTAAGACATCACAGTACACGAAAAGACTTTCCCTCGTATCAGACAGCTTCCATAGTTCTATCTTTTATGACCGCAAGAATACAATTATAATATAAAATATAATCAATATACAAGCAGTAATATTCGTATATTCGTTGAATGAATAATGAAATGCATCATTCTTTCTTTCATGAACCGTTCTTCAAGGCATGTAATTTCTTCTTAAACAATTGCACCATGCGTGTATGTAAGAACTAATCTAAGTTAATGTGCGCTATTCATTCCTTAATACAAATGAGTTTGATTTTGAATAAGAGTGTTAAACCTATTTCAGTCATGTGGAACTTATCGGATGGACGTCGTGAAATTAACTGAGCTGACTTTTCAACTTGTAAAGCATTCGGTTTGATTCTTTCATTTGAGAAAAGATTTCTTCAAGTGTATACAGCAGAATAAAATGTTGATCGAGCTTGATCAGCTTCCAGAGTAATTCTACAAACAAGTTCAAACTTTCACGCTCTTACTACCCGAGGCCGTTACTGCCAAAACATGAATTCCTTGAAGTCATACTTCAAAATGAACACAATTTGTACCTAACATCCATTATGCTAATGGTCAATTATACCTAACGTCTGTAATACCTAAGCTGACTTAACTCTGACGAAAAAATCTGTACACCATTCTGCAACGAAGTGCGATCGTTCACCATGGTCAGACACGTAGTCTGTATGCTGTACGATTTTTTCCTTCAGAGTTGGTCAGTGTAGTTGTTCAGAAAGGAAAAAAAAATACTTTTGGTTTAAGAAGCGTATTTCCATAAAAGAAACTTCTATCTTGGAAAACTAATTAACTCCGTACTCGTGGCTTTCAACGAAAATGGCATGACAAATCCATGTGCGAATACACTTGTGAATTACTTGCTATTAACGCATGTGTTCGTGCATAACGAAAAACTCATCAGTGCGCCACCTATATATCAGCGGCGTATGCGGATCACCAATGGCTCCATCGTTCATCGATAGTTTCATCGATGCCCAAAACCGTGGTAGCCATCATCTGCAACTGGCACTCTTATGGCATTTTCTTTTTTGACAGTGCACTACACCGGTGTAGCACCAAGAAAAAACGAAAACGCTATTAGTTAGCAGCTAACCGAGAAACGTCAAATGGTCAACATACCTACCGAGTGATGTGCAAGTGTGCGAAATAAGTAATCGTAATTTGATAAGTTTACTTAAATTGTAGTGTAGTGAATTTAATAAACAGAAGTAATTATAATACCATAAGAAGTGGAAAATGAATGTGCGTAAGGGAGCACGTATTTTCATTGTTGTACCTCTGCTCATGGACTTCGAAGTCCACCGGTCACCTGTAAAGAAAGGAAATTACTGACCTGTTGCATCACCGTTCTGCTACGTTTCTTTGAGCAGCCCCGTAAGTCAACTTACTCGACTCACCTGTGCTATTCGACATTTGGTCCTTCGAGCCGGATAAGCGTCGAACTCCGCTTGTCCGCCATCGTAACACTCGCTGGATGCCGTTCCATCCGCAATGCTCGACGCTTGCTGAACGCCATAGCGGCCGGTTCGTCATTCTTGCTGCCTTTTGGTGGATAAGGGACGCCACCAGAAGACAATTGATCTGCTGCTACTGGAGCAAGACTACTGCTATTCTACAAATACAAGGCATTCTAATTGCCCTTATCAGGTAATTAGGGTTTCAATACTCGAACTTTTCTAGTTTCAGCTGCACGGTCTTCTGATTTACAGACCCTTTTGCTGTATTGGTTCATCTGCTGCAATTACAAGGCATCTTCGTTGCCTTTCAAGGATCAACAGTTTGTGGAATTTTAGCTTGTAAGCTGCTCTGGCCGGCTGCAGTACAGTTTACCCGCCAGAACCCTTCTCCATCACTATGTCCACCGAGCGTCGCATCAAGGGGCTTAACCCTCCGGAAGTCGCGCAAATGGTCCACTGATCGAGCAGCCGCTGGTGCGCTAATACAGTTTCGCTGGCTTTTCAGAGCAAAGTGCACTCAGTACACTAGCGCGACTGCCGGAAGGTTAAGCTGCAACAAAAGCCTACTGACGTTATTCAACGCGATCAAGCGGTTTGTTGATGACTACGACGACGACGACAGTTATGCCAACGAAGTGCCTGTGCGCCTAGAAAGTCTCAAAAAGCTGTGGGCAGATTTGAATACGGTCCACGTGGACCTGGAGGCTCTCGACGAAGAAAATCTGGATTAGCAGCTGAAGCTACGAACAGACTATGAGTCGGCCTACTACCGGTCCAAGGGAATTCTGCTGGCGAAGAATAAAGAATTAATTCCAAGCGTTTCTAGTTCTTCTTCAACTAGTCGTGGCCCTTCATCGTCATCGCAGGTGCGCTTGCCGAATGTAAAACTTCCCGTCTTTAGTGAAAATTTGGAAAGCTGGCTAAATTTCCACGACTTATTCGTTTCGCTGGTCCACTCGTCAGTAGAACTTTCTAGCATTCAGAAATTCTACTATTTGCGTTCGTCATTGTCGGGTGAGGCTTTGAAGCTGATTCAAACCATTTCACTCAGTGCGAACAATTATATAGTGGCTTGGAATTTGCTTATCGAACATTTCCAAAACCCAGCGCGTTTGAAACTATCGTATGTCGACGCATTGTTCGAGTTCCCTTCGCTTAACCCTACGGCAGTCGCGCTCGTGCACTAGGTGTACGCTGCTCTGACAATCTAGCGAAATCGTCTTAGGGCACCAGCGGCTGCTCGTTTAGTGGGTCATAAGCGCGACTTCCGGAGGGTTAAAAGAGAGTCTGCTTCGGAGTTGTATTCACTGGTGGAGAAATTTGAGGCCAACGACAAGGTCCTTCAGCAGTTAGGGGAGAAGGCTCAATTCTGGGACCTTCTACTGATTCGGATGCTGAGTATTAGCCTCGACCAGAAGACTAGAAGAGACTGGGAGGAATTTTCAACTGCAAAGGATGCCATTTCTTTCGAGGACCTGACGTCATTCATCCAACGTAGGATCACCGTGCTGCAGAACATCCAGATCACTACGGTAGATGTCCCTGTTTCCGGCCAAGTGAAGAAGCCATCTTAACGACCAGTTGCTAGTCACAATGCAGCCCCGTCCAACTTAAAGAAGTACATCATCTGCATCGCTCATCATCCCATCTATCAATGCGCTACGTTTTCCAAGATGGGTCCAGAGGACAAGGAGAAGGAAGTTCGTTGCAATCATCCCTGTCGGAACTGCTTGCGGAAGTGTCATCAAGCGAAGGACTGTTCGTCGACGAGTACCTGCCGAAAGTGTCGAGGCAAGCATCATACTTAGCTTTGTTTCAGTCAATAACCAACCCGCTCAGGTCAGAAGACAGCCAACTACACTGATGAGAGGTCTACTCCCGCTGCATCTACCAGCAATCCACCCACTGCATCTGTGACAGCTACCATCGAGCCTCCCAGCTTTGCTTCCGTTAGTCAAGGACGGAAAGAAATCCTACTTGCTACTGCTGTTGTCATCGATGTCGACGACAGTGGTGCCGAGCACATAGCACGTGCGCCACTAGATTCCGGTAGCGAATGCCGTTTCGTCACCGAATCATTTCCCCAGCGAATCAAGGCAAAGAGAAAGAAAGTCCATCGTCCGATAGCTGGCATTGATCAATCGTCGACGCATGCTCGGCACAAATTATTATCCACAATTCGCTTTCGCACAGAAAGGTATTCGACTAATTTGGAGTTTCTGGTTCTTCCCAGAATTACCATCGATCTGCCGTCGACTTCCGTTGATGTTTCGGCCTGGGAGATTTCGCCGAGTATATAGCTAGCTGATCCGCCATTCTGCAGTACCAACCCGATCAATCTAATTTTGGGAGCAGAAATTTTCTTCGACTTGTTCAAGGTTTCTGGTCGAATTCCGCTTGGCGACAACCTTCCGGCTCTCGCGAATTCCGTTCTTGGCTGGATAGTGTCGGGAAGGTTTTCTCATGGTCAACCGATCGCTCCAATCGTCGCAAATGTTACCACCGTCAACGACGTGCACCGTCTAATGGAAAGGTATTGGTCCATCGAAGCAGAAAACGCCTCTCCGTGCTATCCCGTCGAAGAAGCTGCCTGCGAGGAACATTTCCATCGCACGGTAACCCGCAACGCTGAAGGTCGATACGTAGTTCGACTACCACTGAAGCATTACGTGTTGGGTCGACAACCGTCGCACCGCTCTACTTCGTCTTCACCAGTTAGAAGGTCGTCTAGTCCGCAATCCCAACCTGCATCAACAGTATTGAGTTTTCGTCGAGGAATATCACGCGCCTGGGCACATGCAGCGCGTATCGGACTACGAAAATCCTTCGACTCCATGCTACCATCTTCCACATCACGCTGTAGTGCGCGAAGATAGCACGACTACCAAACTGAGGGTAGTTTTTGACGAATCGTGTAAAACCCCCAATGGACCATCGCGCTTCTAATTGGACCAACCGTGCAAGAAGATCTGCGATCAATCATCATGCGAGCCCGAACACACCCAGTCATGTTGATCGCCGACATCAAGCAGATGTGCCGCCAAGTCATGGTAGACGAGCAGGACACTCCACTGCAGCGAATTGTTTGGCGATCTTCTCCCGACACTTCGATGGAAGCCTTCGAATTAAAGACCGTAACGTACGGTACAGCCAGCGCACCATATCTTGCAACGAGAGTTCTTCAGCAACTAGCCGAAAACGAACGCGACATGTAGCCCGAAGCAGCTGAAGTTATACGGAAGAATTTCTTCTATTTCAACGTAGCATAAATAATCGCTTTACGCAACCAGCTTGACTCGCTGTTGCCCGAGGGCGGATCCGAACTCCGCAAATAGGCGTCCAACGAACAAGCAGTACTGGAGGATATCCCAGCAGAGAATCGTACTGTAGACCCAGACCGAGATCTGTGCAGAAAAACGCTTGGACTAGACTGGGAACCGTCCACCGACCAGCTCCGATACAAAATTCAGCTTTCTCCATCGACAACAGTCGCATTGCTTAAGAAACGCATCGCATATTAAATCCAACCTCATAACTCGCGATATTTTTGCTTACACAGTCAATGCGACTATTGATAATATAAACAGAAAATACGTCCAGTGTTCGGTATATTTGCCGCAAAATGAATCATAACTTTCTGATGATTTCGAAATTGTTGTATCGTACTGTGCCAGAAATCCCTTTATAGTCGTCCCACCACATAATTTGGGGCATCGAACTGATGCAATACTTAAGTAGTAAAAACCAGCACATGCTTAATGGAGGAAATCGCTCAACATTTGCACGATCTGAAAGAGAAGAGATGTTAGATTTAACTCTCTGCTCTGACGATATTACGCATAGGTTGGCAAACTGGCTCCTACCAGTCAAATTCGTACTGCCGTTATCTGATCATAAGAACATCGCTTTTTACAACTTAAAAGTCTCGCTAAATACCGTCACCTATCGTAATCCCAAATCTACAAACTGGGCCCTCTATGAAGAGGGCTTGGCGACTAGGTCGTGGATAAAGCAACTGACTGACAAAGCATACAGGAATGCCCTTCGATCCTCTGAGCAAAGTGGTTGAAAAAGCCTCTGCGCAAATATCTCAAGACGAAATCAGCAGATTAAATGCGTTAGTTTTGAAAGCGAAAGACTTTCATGTCAGTTCGATTAGAAAGGCTAATGATGCATACTCGTCTGATAAAGATGTAGTTCTCAACTGTCTTTTTGACACACACTTTCCAGGCTGCACAAAGCCACCACTGATGACTATTGCTCGTAGAATTTTGATAACCCAATCGATCAAATGGGCGATTGAAAGTTTTGCTGCGTAAAAGACCCCGGAAAGAGATGGAATCATTCCAATTCTACTCAAAAGAGGATCTGAACACTTCAAGCATATTTTGAAAAAAGTTCTTACTTGTAGTCTTGCAACAGAATACATTTCAATAGCATGGTGGGAAATAACGGTAAAATTCATTCCCAAAGGAGGCTGCGTCACTGATGAGGAGGCAAAGAACCGCAAAGGGTTACTTGGTATAAGTATACACTTGCTCTCAATGACCTTGTACTCACATTTTGATACTGTACCGTACCGGACGAATTGGCTAGAGCGGGCACTGCAACTGACTTCGTTGGTCCAGAACCAGTCCTACCACTGCCGACAAGTTGAATAAAGCACAAGATTCGCTCTTGGGCTGCATCCGAATAAGCCAACCATCGGCGTAGCTTGTAAACTTGCGTTCAAACAAAAACTTCTGCCGTATGTGAGTAGTCCGAAAATGTCAATGAATTTACTACATTTTTGCCAAGCACAATTGCAGTATTCTAGTCAGGGCACTGACTGGACATTTCAAATTTAATTATCACATGGTTAATATTCAGCGTGCTGAGCATTATTTGTGTGATCTTTGTGAATCCGATTAGGGAACTTTACATCATTTGATATGCAACTGCCGCGAAGTAGTGCAATTGTGTATACGAATTTTTGGTTCTCCATACATAGATGAACCTAGGTACAGAGAGCTGAAAGGATATGCTATTCTTTCTAATCTGTAGTATAAACCGTATTTGAATGACAATATATCTCCGATCGACATGAGGAACGTGACATTTGAGCCAGTTGCTACTGATAAGATACTGATACTTATTAATCTCTAACTAATGGAATGCTGCTAAATGAAAATAAAATTTCTATATGAGAAAGGCAAAAAACAAAACAAAAGTTTTTATTAGCTTTTTCCAGTAATATCATAATATCATATCAGCTTGATAA
This sequence comes from Topomyia yanbarensis, assembly GCF_030247195.1. Classification (NCBI taxonomy): domain Eukaryota; kingdom Metazoa; phylum Arthropoda; class Insecta; order Diptera; family Culicidae; genus Topomyia; species Topomyia yanbarensis. Next base: position 405,871,423 of record NC_080672.1, on the reverse strand, counting down.
ATTGCGATTATATTGAGTAAATGTGAACACGATACCGAAAAGTTTTTCATTTACACGGAATATTTGTGTTTCCAATTTTTATGGATTGGTTTTTATGCAGCTCGGCCGTAATACCTACATTGTCTAGAGTACAGCTCTGGTTTCAAGTATCAATTGCTCAGAAGAAAAAAAAATTAACGAAACGAGGTGTATAGTATAATCGTCTACTTTTTGTGCCACCCCGTGCCGACACACCTCACTTCCTTGCCTTACCATAAACGTCATTTTGCGTTTGTAAAAACGATTCACTGATGAATTTACGAGCACTGACTGACGCCTTTTTGAAACGGCTCTCTCTCTCTGGATCATGGTTGTCTGGCGTATTGGAATGTGCTGCTGCGAGACCACGCGGTTGTCGGCGTAATACCAGCCAGTGGAGGCAGAGGAAAATCCTAGGCGCCCACGCGAGATGGCAGCCGTGTAAATCACACGAATCAAAGGAATTCGCTTTCGCCTCACCGAGCTTAATGCCTGATTTGATAATCCATCGCGAGAAATGCCGGGGTGTTTCGTGTGCGCGGTTGAAATCGGATCACGTTTGCGAGCTACTTATACCGGTACTGGGAAAATTTGCCTGGCAGCAAAAAAAAATAATGTTGGAATTGGAACGGTAAAAAATCAGCACGTTTCGGTCGGAAAAAAGTGGAAATTAAACAAACTCCACCTTTTAATCCTTCCACGCGCGCCCATGGTATCAAGAGCTGTCTTCGATTCGCTGCAAGCCATTTGCTTTGCTCCAGACGAACCGCAGTAGCGTATGGAAAAACTATCCTTGCTCCTTAAGAATCTCTTTTTCTACTTCTCTAAGAGAGAAAAAAACTCCCCTTCCACCCTCAAATTAAAAGTGATAAATTTCGAGCTTCTTCTTTCGCATCGGGAATCGGCAATGGACTTCCGAGTATTATTTTGATGGGCCTCACCACCAGCGGCACATCCGGAATGGCTATTATCTAGGACTATTAAACCACCGAAAATAGTACTCCGGAGAATCCCTGCGATTCCTGCTCAAAGTGGGAGGAAAATCCTACCCGACTCAATATTTCATCATTATCGGCAAAGACAAACTGTTATTGTGTTCTGACTTATTCGACTGGTTCGCACCGGAAGATGCTTCCTCGATCTTTTGCAATTGGAAAGGGAAAGGGGTGGACTGAGGGGTAAACGATGAACAACAGACAAAAAGTTAAACACTGCGAGCAGTGCAACGAGCGACGGTGATTTTCCCGCTCAAAGAATATTCATCAATAAGTCCGGGAAGTCGGTTCCGTGCGCTAGGGCGGCGGAGAATGGTTTTCCAAATGGGAACATAAAAAACGGCGGTGCATAAAAGTGATATTGATAGAGCTGGAAATGTTCACCGACGGTTTCGATTTCGGACTGCGGCTTGTTTGCGGCAGCTCTAATGGGAATAAATTGAAGATTTTTTCTTCCACCACCGAGGCAAATTAAGCCGGTGCAGGGAATGAGTATCTGTGTGCGGTTCGAAGGTGAATCATTCGTTCGGGATTTATGGGTAAGTTGGGCAATGTTTCACCGGTGTACCTAGGTGAAGGCCATTCTTTTTTGTTCAACTGGAGAAAGAAACGCTCGTTTATATTTGCGTTCATGAATTTGGCTAAATGAGCTTTTTTGGAACTATTCCGATTTTAGTTCAGCAACTACGGTTCAACAAACACAAATAATTTGGGAGTCATTATCGGTTACGACGTACCATACCCGGCAAGTTTATTCAACTTCTCAACAGTTTAAATATTTTATTCTAACATTTCACGGAAGTGACACTTCAATTTCCAGCAATAAACGCTTTAATTGGATATACTCATGTACTGTTCAGTTCAGTTAGATTCGTTCACCGGGCGAACACTTAGGGCAGCCCATCATCGGAGAGAATCCTTTATCAGCCTGCAGCAGGAAATTGAAAAGTGCCAAGCTTAGTTGGACGCAGAAACAGGAAAAGCAACACGAAGAAAAAAGACGTCAGCCAGTTCTCATCTTCGACGGACGACGGCCGATGTTGGCACCCCCGCACTCACACACACACACACAGAGCCGGCGGGCGAGTTACGAGGAAACGCTCCTAAGCCAATTGAGCGGAATTAATTGAGTGTTGGTAATGCGATAAATTTTAACAAGTTTATTGGAGACAGTGTGTACTGCAGCAGCCAGCAGCAGCGAATCGCGCAGCAACTTTTCAATCCATCGGCCGCGGTTTACTGTGGGAAAAGTTTTTCTTTTCAATCAACCTGCTTCTTCGCCGCCTCGCTGACTGTTGGTTGATGTAATCTTTATTTTCCCACCTCCCACGTTGGCTGTCGTATCGTGACAAGAAGTGCACCGAAAAGGAAGCGAATGCACCATCACTATTTATTTTTCTTGTGGGGGGTGGGTACCGCACACTGCACAACTAGTAAACCGGCAAGAAATCTAATTGTCTGCTAGAAAATAAATCAAAACGGGCACTATTTCCAGTGAAACAACGTTGCTGTTTCGCCGGCAGGCTGGCTGCCGAAGATGACACTATTGTCTTTGAGCTTTTGGTCGTCTGAGGAGGGCTTCGACAGCCACCGATAACTTCAGCTCTTCAGGCAACACAAAAGTGCCACTGCTTCACAGGATCCCGACGCGAATCTGTGCGGACGGATTGGAAAGTCTCATGAATAAATTGTTTTTCTATTTCCTTCTTAAAGTGTAAATAATGTGTTATTTTTGTTTTAGTTTGCAGCTTTGTGCCGCCGGTGCTGCTGATGTTGTTTTAGCGGTGGGGTCGTTTTGCTTCGCACATCGCAGAGTGTGGGAACTGCCGGGGGTGACGGATTGACTGACTATGGAAAGCGGTTGATCAGGATTCGATAACAAGACTATGTGGGTATGTAGGAATGGATGCATTAAGTTTTAAACGGTGTGTATAGACAAAAAACAAATCTGTAAAAAAATTCATGAAAATAAAATCACGATTTTGCAAAGTAAATCGAATGAAAATAAAATCACGATTTTTAAATGGAAATCGTTTTCAAGCTCCAGAAATTCTTGTATTCATGAAAAAACTAGTTCACGCCAAAATGTACAATACTAAAAAATGCTGTTTCCTCAACATGTTTAGTTCAATTCATAGTTTCTCCAATCACGGTTTTCGTAGTACGTAGTACGTTTTCATGATATGGATTTGTTATCGAGTTTTTCTGGCGTAGCAATGTGAATCATGTGTTTGAGGACGATATTCGAGTTTTATTGGCAATGCCGTGATAGTGCATTCTTAAGTAGAATCGTGTCACAAATGCATGATAAGGAACTTAGTCGCAATTTTCGTAATTTCTTTTTACGTTATCGTGATATTTTGTTCCTGAGCATACTGTCGGATTTTTTCACGTGGAGTTATATGAATCATGTTCATGATTTCAGGAGCCAAAAAACGATGTTCATAACAGTAAGAAATCTGTCACAATTTTCGTAATTCCTTTATGCATTACCGTGATATTTTATTTTTGAGGTTACCAACACATAGAACAAATTTGTTCCCAGAATCGTGAATAAAGTGCCATGAATTCTTGGGCAATCATGAACGAAAATCATGTGTTTTATAATGATGTTCAAGTTTCCTTTAGTAATGCCCCTATAACGCTTTTATTGGTGGAAATAGTTGTATTTGTTTTGTGGAATTCAGAAACGCTCTCCGCCATGTCGTTACCAAATCTATTTTCTGTACGTGAACTAGCTCATAACTTTACGAACATCATTCATAAAACCAAAGGTTGACTCATGATGTTAATCATAGATAAGCGAACATTAGTTCACGAAATTATTTCACAAAACTCGGAAGAATATTCATGAATTCATTCAATCCTCGTGAACTATTCCATGATTCCCAATATTTTAGTCATGTTTATAAAATAGTTCACAAAATCATGAAATATTATACATGTAATCGCGAACTGGTTCATGATGCCTAGTACAAAAGTAACGACTGACCATTCCTATTCGTGACAAAATCATCAAATATTATTCATTTATTCGTGAATTGTCACGACCGACCATGCATATCCGTGAACTAAATCATAAAATTATCAAATATAATTCATGTATTTGTTTATTTGTTTATTTGTTCAATACATCAACAGGCATATCAAAGCCCCAATGATGTTGGCCTTAATACTAATCTAATTTCTAACAATCAAATACACAAAAACAATAGTCATACAATAATTAAAAACAAATAAAAAGGTCAAGTGTTGTTAGCTAATTGATTAAATAGTCTGGAAAAACGTATACGCAGATTTTGTCGAGAAACGTTGAAATCAAATGCCGTAGCTGCCTGATTAGAAATTCGTTGCAGACCAGTGATGGCTCCATACATACTATAGTTAGTGCGTCGGAATGGTAATCTGAACATAATGTTGTTGCGTAATGTTCGTGGTGCGACGTTTATGTTGATTTGTTCCAGAATAGCTGGGGCACCTATACGACCTTGCAGAGTGTCAGCGATGAACAAGGCTCTTGCAGTATTCCTTCGAATATGTAGGGGCTCTAGTTGAATTAGCTGACACCGGTTTTCATAGTGAGGTAGTCGGGAAGGATCTCTCCACGGCAATCTACGAAGCGCGAAACGTAAAAAGCGACGCTGAACAGACTCTATTCTCTCAACGCCATTATTGTAGTTTGGACTCCAAACTTCAGAGCAATATTCTAGAATTGATCGCGACAAAGAACAGTAGAGCGATTTGAGACAATAGATATCCGTAAAATTTTTGGCTATTCTGAAGATGCATCCCAGTGCTCGAGATGCTTTACCAACTGCATACGAGACGTGCTGTTTAAACGTAAGTTGAGGATCCAGAATCACTCCCAGATCTTTAACGTGACTGACGCGTTCAATGTCTGTTTCTAGTAGTTGGTAGTTAAAATGAATCGAATTCTTTTTTCGTGAAAACGATATTACCGAACACTTCTTCGGGCTCACGCACATGCGGTTCGTGTTACACCAAGCAGCAAAGACATCAAGCTGCTGTTGGAGAAATCTGCAATCTTCAATTGACCGAATTAGGCGGAATATCTTGAGGTCATCTGCGAAGGACAATCGTGGAGTATTCAGAACTAGATGTACATCATTGAAGTATAGCAGAAACATCAACGGTCCACTTAGCTTTGAAGTTTCCTCTTGCCGTGTGGAACCGATAAGCTTCAGACTGCCACTATGTAACCGCCGTCGCCCTTATCACTACGGAATCTGAAGCGAGAGCGATTCGAGGTCCGAAGGATTCCCTTTGAAGGATTCCCCGCGGGTCCGAAGAATACCATCCGCCAATCCGACCTACTAGACTGAGGCGCAAATTTGTTTCGCTGATCTCCCGTTTGCCCGAAAGTTGCAAGTTTTGCTCTTCTCTACCGGTCACCATCTACGCCTTCTCTCCCCTGTCCTTGATACAACTACTTCTACACCGATTTTGGAAATGAACAAGCATAAGTATCCGATAAAAAATCAAATTTGTATTCCGTATTCCTAGTTTTAAGATAGTTGTAATTTCTACTCTTTGTTAAAACTATTGTCCCCCATCTTGTAAATAGAATTGTATCCCTAGTTTTAAAACATCTGTGAAATTTTTCATAAATATTTGTTCCCCCTTTTGTGTACCAAACTATATTGTTAGTTTTAAGATAACTGTAAATATTTCCTAAAAAACTATTACTATTGAATTCCATGTTTTAAAATTTTTCATAAAAAAAAATCTTTTGCCCCCTCTCTTATATATAGAATTTTTTTTTCTAGTCTTAAGATAGCTGTAAATTTTTTCTCTTTTATAAAAAAAAAATATTTCAACATTGTAACCTCCTAGTTTTAAGATATTCAAAATGTAAAAACAAAAGAATTCGGCACCGCCAAGCTAACGCATTTGTGCCTATCAAATAAACGAAATGAATAAAAAAAACGGTCCACTTAGCTTCCTTGAGGTATTCCTGACGTAGAAATGAAGGGCCTGACAATCTCCTATGACAACCGCAATCTCTCGGTCTGTGAGGTAGGATCGAAACAACAGCAAAACACTACCATTTATTCCAAATCTCTCCATTTTTGCTATTGTGATATCGTGGTTTAGCTTATCGAAAGCGGCAGATAAGTCGGTGTAAACAACGTCGGTTTGAGCACGATGTTCCATACTCTCGGTTATGTAGGATGTTAAACACAGCAGGTTAGACGCTGTTGACCGCCCGGACGTGAAGCCGTGTTGATCGTTACTTAGGTACTGCTTACAATGAGCCTGAAGAGGTTCCATAATCACCAGCTGGAACAACTTCGAAACTGCACTCAATGAAGTTATTCCACGGAAATTATTGACGTCTCGCTTATTACCCTTCTTGTGGACTGGGAACATGTACGCGTATTTCCAGCAAGACGGGAAAACTCCTCTAGCAATAGATGCTCGAAAAATATGAAGAAGCGGAGTAATCAAAGCTTCAATGTGCCTTTTCAGGATAACGGAGGGGAACCCGTCGGGTCCCGGATTGAAAGATGACTTAAGCCGAGAGGAAGCTCTGGTAATCATCGTTGCATCGACATCGATAGCACCCAAAGCTTGGCCTACAAGTGGAGCTCTGCTAGCGGCGATTTCGATTTGCTCAGTAGTTAGTGCCTCATCTGTGAATACATTCGCGAATTTATCCGAAAAAAGTGCACATATGTCTCGAGATGTGGTAGCTGTGTTCCCATTGAAAGTCATAGACGACGGCATGCCTGATTCCTTGCGCTGCTCGTTCACATATTTCCACAAAACGTTTAGGATGCGACTTGAGATTACGCTGAATATTTTGCTGGTATCGATAGAAACAGTGTTGACTGGCTCGTTTGTACGCATGGTTGAGACTGACGTAATAGTCTCTGAGTGATATTGTGCGATACTTGGTAAACCTCCGCAGGGCAGCTCTCTTTATAGACTTCAGCCGTCGCAGTGTACTCGTTTGCCATGGAGGGCTGGTTTGTTGATGGTGAACTTTCTTTGGAACGTGCCTGTCAATAGCATACACCAGAACGTTTGAAAAGGTTTGAACTGCGGTTTCGACATCTTCGGGGTCCAGAATATTTTCCCAATCGATGGTGGAAAGAAGGTCTGCGATACTGGGATGATCAGCTTTACGGAAATTGTAGGAGACAGAAAGCGGTAATATATCGAAGTCATGCACCACGGAGCTATCAATCGTGGCAATCAGTGGAGGATGATGTGCCACTGGTTTTACTAGGGGAGAGGGAGCCGTCACTATTGATGTGGCAGAAACCTGATCGCTGACAAAACAAAGATCGAGATGGCGGCTATTCTCATTGACAATAGGATTGATTTGTAGTAACGTGGCTGAGCTATAGCTGTCAAGTAGCTTCACTGCATATGGGTGGAGAACGGAATGGTCAGAATCCGGATAAAGAAATCCATTAGGGGAAGATTTCCATGAAATGGTAGGAAGATTAAAATCTCCTAGTACCATGATCTCATCAACAGCGTTAGCATCTTCGAGGATAGTAAAAACTGAGTTGCAGTGTGCTTCAACGTATTCGGTATCACGAGCGCGATCAGGTGGAACATACAAAGCACACAAGTACAACTTACGGTCGCCAAGCTCGATGATTGTCCAAACCTGCTCTAGACAAACCCAAGAAGTGTTCTCGACGATTCTTGCCTTCAAGCTGGTTTTAACCGCTACTAATACGCCGCCTCCGGTGGATTTTCGGCTGTTGCTAGGGCTCCTGTCACAGCGAAACACCTCGTATTCAGTACCGAACACCTGACTGGAAAGCGTGTCATCGTTCAAGCATGTTTCGACGAAGACAATGATGTCAAAACTGTTATCGGAGACTGCAAGACGATATTGCTCAACGATTGAATTAATACCACCAACATTTTGGTAGTATAGCAGCAGCTTCGTGAACTGATTCATAAATCCCAGTATAATAGTCACGACTTACCGTTTGTGCTCGTGAAATAGTTCACAAAATAATCAAATATTATTCATGTATTCGTGAACTGGTTCATGATTCCTAGTTTAATAGACAAGACTTAACATTCGTGCTCAAGACATAATTCATGAAATCATAAAATAATTCTGAATTCGTGAACCAGTTCATGATTTCAAGTACAATAGTCACGAGTTGCAAATTTGTACTCGTGAAATAGTTCACAAAATCATTAAATTTTATTCATGGATTCGTGAACTGGTACATGATTCTTAGTATATGCTTTACGAACTATTTTACGTGCTTGTGGTATTTAGAAGATATCCCCAATCATTTTCAACTTCATGCAACATGGTAATGAATTTTTCACGTGAACTATTTTACCAAATTTGGAGTAGCATTTTTGTTCCATGCACTTTTTCATTAAATGTCCAGCTGCTAGCGATCAGTAATAGGCACTAGCAGTAGATATAGGCTAACTATTAGATCCTCGCATATCGTTATTCACTTGATAATGTTCAGTATGATGTTTGGGCAGAAAACGAAAACTGTGCTGGGCACCACAAATCGTGCGCGTGATACGGTTCACAGAACAAGATACAGTGAATCAATCACATTTTGCTAAAACAGTTAATTTTTTCACGTTACTCTGAGCAAAAAAAAAATTATGACGCCATTCATTTCTTCCTTCGTAATTTTGTTCAAATTTTCTTCCGTTTACTTTTTTCAATCCACTTCTTTCTTTTTGCTTGTTATCGCCGTTCTTTTTTCATATAGCATTTTTCCTTTACCTTATGCTCTGTTATTTTTGTACACTTCAACAGTTACAAGCTGAACCATTTCCCTTATTTTTTCTATTCTTCAATTTCTCTTTTCTTTTTCATTTAATTTTTTCTATGCTGTTATTCCTGCCTACCTATCTTTTGTATTCATCTTTTTCTTTTTATTGTTACCTTTTAGCATCCTTTTCTATATTCATTCCTCGTTTCGCTTTTTTGGCTTCTCTTCTGTTTTTCTGATATTCTTTGCTGTTATTTTCTATTTTGCTTGGTTTTCATTTTCGTTACTTCTATTTTCGTTGTTATTACTTTTTCATTTTTGTTTATCTCTCTTTCTTTGCTTTTTTATTCATCTATTCGCCTACTCTTCTCCTTTATTATTTGTTTGCCGTTAGTCTTGTTTTATTTTTCTCTTTTTCTTTTTTTGTGTCTATTCTTCATCTTTGTTAATGCTTTAGCATTTTCTTTTTACTGTGCGTCCTACTTTTTACACTTTTAAACTATTTGTTGTACCATTTTCCTACTCTCTTTCCGTTTTCTTTTGTCTTCTTTATCACTTTCCATTTTTCACTTTCCAAGATTTTTTTTATTGGTTTTTCTTGTTAACTTCCCATTCTTTCATTATATTTATTTCAGTTGTCCTTTTCTTTCGAATTTTCATTTTTTCATATATTTTCCTTTCCTCTTCACTTTGCCGCTTCCTTGTTTTCTTTCCATAAGTCTTTTTACCCTGCAACCTTTTTTTTCTTTCTCATTCATAATTGTATCTTTTCTTTTTTGTCTTGCGCTCGTTTTTTTCTTTTTCGGTTCCGTTTCCTTCCGGTTTGATTTCGTTTTCTATTCTCTATTTTACCTTACCTTACCCTACCTTTTACTTTTTCTATTATGTCAATCATTTTTTAATCTGTTTCATTTCTCTCCATTATACTATTTTAATTTTCTTTATCTTTTCATATTTTTAAGATATTTTTATGTCATTTATTTATATTTGAAGTCCTTTTCTCTACATATCAGGCCGCCGCCGCGCCACGCCGCCGATTTTAGGTAAAAGCAGTCAATGCTGACACTCACCTATAATCATATCCCGATCTCTTTGTTTCTCTGAATTCTTCCCGTTTCTCGCTATTTCTTTCTATTTTCATTTTCTTATCCGTTCTTTGATTTTCTTCTCTTATTACTTTTTTCTTGGTCTTTTCCGTTCATTTATTCGTTTCTTTTTTTTATTTATTTTCCTTTTTACGTATTTGTCTTGCTCCCTTTCTGCTGTTTATTTTTCTTTCATTCCTTTTTTTCTTCATTTTTTTTCTTTTCTCATTTTTGGTTCGCAAAGGAAAGGAAATACCTTTTCTTTTTTCTGCTTTTTATTTTTTATTCACTTCAATTTTTTTTCTTGTTCTTTTTCTCCTGATTCTTTTTCCTTTCTTTCTTTCATTCCTTGTTTTGTCCTTTTATTATCTTTCTCATTTTCGGTTCTCATATTTATTTTCACCTTTATTTTTTCTGCTTTTTCTTTTTCATTTTACTTCTCGTTTTTTCTGTCTGCTTTTTTTCCTTGCCTCCTTGTTATGTGCACAAAATTATCCGCCAAATCAAGACGTTAGCCCAGTTCAGTGAACAAACGGAACATTACGGGCAGTCCTACTCAGAAATCGCTGAAGGATAGCAAATCTGCCGAATTAAATTACAACGCACGCTGTTCCTATGCCATTACCACGAACGTTTGTCAAATTTCCTACTGCTGTACAGAAGGGTGGCAGTTATTTTTGCGATGTTGAAATTATGTCCATCTCCGTTCAAAAAATTAATCAAGGTTTTTTTTAAAAAAATACACAAAATTTTAACAAAATTGGACCATTTTAGCACGTTGCCCAAAGCGATTGCAGTTTCATACGGGAAATACATGCATTTTATCATATCTGCTGATATCAAACATGAGTCGTATTACTATACGAGTCAAACTCGCAAGTAAGCTCTAGAATAAAAGATCAGAAAACAGAAATTACGAAAATCGTGAATGAGATACTGAAATCATGAGCAAAAAGAACACAACTCGTAACTAAGATCCTGAAATCGTGAACATACATAAACATAAATCTCTACTCGTGACTAAAATATCACGACAATGTGAATATAAATTATAGAAATCGCGACGAAGTTCTTGGAACCACGAACATTAATTACATTACTCCTGATTAAAACCATGAATCAGAAACCAGTTCACGAGCAAATGTCAAGACAGTATCCACATATCAAGTACTCGCGGTGACAGGAAGGAGCAGTTAGAGGCAACACAAGATTTTTTTTGTCAAAGGAGATGCGAAAGACAAATAGTCGAAAATACAAAAAATCGAAAGGACTAACGGTCGAATAATTTAAAAAAATTTAAAAGAGAGCATTCAAAAGAACGATAAATTAAATGTTTACACGATGCTACAAAAAAAACAAACATTGAATGAACTTTTTAAGTGACCTTGTACAGGTTGTAGACTCTACTCAAATGAAACACAAAACCACGTTTAGCTAGTTTAACCCTTAAATGCGCAATGTTATTTTAAAACAACATTGCGAAAACCATCTCAAAATTATCATAGTGGTGTATTAAAGCTGTGTGACAATTTTCAGAAACTTTGAAAAAAATTGGTTTGCGCCTTTAAGGGTTAATTTACATTGATTTACAACAAAAAAACATTTTTTTTGCGATTTTAGGCAATAACAAAATTAGCTAAGCTACCATTTTCTATCCGATTTTTGATTAACAGTTCTGGAAAAAATGACCTTTCCAACGGTATACCATATGATGCTGTTTTGTAAGAAATAAGATGCAATTTTTGGACAACAATTTGAAAACTGCCATTATTTTGAGATTTTCCATTTTTTTCAAGTTTTTAAACCATGTACTGATGTATGGAGAATAAGATTGGATGGTTTTACCTAAAATTGTCCGCTTGCAGCTATTTTACTAAAAATGATTTCAAGTTGATGTCCGTTTTCGTATTCCGGGGTGACTTTGATAATCTACAGGTTCACACACATTAAGTTATTGATGTCAATGTTTTTCATTCAAATGTTTGTTTAAACTAATTCTAGAAAGATACTCATTGTTAAATAGATGTTAATTGGTATTATACAAAGTATTCAATGTACTGTAAAATTCGAGTAACCAAAATTCGTATAATTTGTGTCCAACTAGAATAAAAGATTCTGAAAACCTTTAAAGCTGCTAAAATTGTTTTATTTCAGTGCTTCATCAATGTACAAAATGTTTCATCCATTTAAAAAGAGTTGCGAGGTTTAGCTTAAAAAATTTTTAAATAATTGCCAACTAGTTTCACAAAAAATTGTATTTAAAATAAACAAACAATTAAAACGTAAATTTGGTACATACCACTCTAAATGAAAATAAAATCTCGCTTGTAATTTATTACTCTTTCTTAAATATGAGATTTATTTGTTTTATAAAAATAGACACTTTATGAAGTTTCGTAAAAATAAGGTAAAGTCAAATTTCGGTTTTTTATAGTTTTTGTACCCAAAAACCGACCAAAATACTCAAAATGTATAACAAACCAGTATTTCATAAGTTAAGAGTAAAAATCATTTCAAATTAAAATGATTCGGTAGACTATTCTGGTTTAATAAGCGATCTACGAAAAAAGTTTCGAGTGATCAAAGTCACTCCGATGATCAAAGTCACCCCGGTTTACGGTACCTTTCTTGCTGATGTTGCTCACGTATGATTTTGGAGTGCTGGATATTTCTTTTGCGGCTGGAATTATGGTCTGAACATTTGCCCACCGTTTGTGGCTTAGGCAGTGGCAATGAAAACTCCGATTTGGGTTGGATTGCCGCAGATGAGTTGGCTATTGGTTGACATGTATTCTACTCTTCATACAGTACTTTGTCTTTCATAAAATGTTAACATCTGGTCTCGACGAGTTACGGTTTGTCTGAAATTTTCTCTCTAAATGAACTTTGACAGTATACTTATTGGTCGTTTACAAAAATACGCGAAAAGTATACACGGGTTGCTTGGGTTCAATGTGAGAGACGAATGTGTATAGCTAATATTCCTGCGGTTGCATTCGTGCATGATAGCAAGCTGTCGCTGCGCAAAGAAGAAAAGTTTTTAGCAACAAATTTACGCGAATCGATGGAAAGCGCAGCCATGGTTTATTATTTACGTTCATTGATTTCCAACATGATTCATTTCCACTCAGTCTATGCTACTTTGATTCTGTCACTCAAAAACGGTCGCAAAATATGCAACCAAATCCATACACAATTTTTTTCGATTCTTGTTTATTTATTGCTTTGATATATGATTATGATATCACTGCATTCGCTACATTTATATGTATGCTTTAGGAAAGTTTCAATATTGGCAAACAAAACTAGAAACCTTGTTCTATAGGTACCTACATAAAATGTGACTATATTGTATAAAACTTAATTTGTCTTCACTGGTCCGGGTTTTTTACAGCATACAATCTAATTATTTTGTTACAATTTTTCAACGTTAAGATTGTCCAATAAAGATTTAAAACGGTTCCAGATATTAGTTCGGCTTTCGGTCGAGAAAACTGCGATCTTCTTCCTTTAGATCATCTCAATTATGTTCAATAGGATTCGATCGCCTACTACACATAAAATGACTTGATAAGCAAAAAGGTTTGGTTAAATGTTGATTGGTTATACTTAAACCGTGCGAAAGAAATATATTTGATTTATTGTTAATCCAAATGAAATAATTCGCATTAATTAGTGTAGTCCTACTTTACAGTTCGTGTCACCACATAGGACTGTCCCTTGGAGCTTTTTTATGAAATTTTTGAAATCCATACTGAAGCATAAATTATAACAAAATACTGCTGAATTATTTTTGTTGACAAAATATTTAAACACTATCACGGTAACAATTCGCTAGTGCAGGGTTATTCCAGCTATTTCTTAATGATTTTCAACCAAATCGCAGTACGAAATGCTCATTAATATATTTTTGTAAGGTAAATGAATTTTACTATGCTATATTTCTGGAGAAAAATTTGGGTAAAACTTATATTTTCTCCACTAGGAAGAAAACTATTTTAGTAACATTTGCGCGTTATGGGCACAACACCTATAACTAAATTAGTTATGGAATTTGCGCTTTGACCTTGTCTCACCAGAATCCGACACTAACATAGTGACAGGGCTAAGCCCGCGCCGGAATGATGCAAGCTCCAAAAATGAATACACTTTTAGTGTTTCTGAGCAAACCCCTAGTCTTGCGTGGTGTCCCGCAAGAATGAACTTCGCCAACCTCGAGTTTACATTCGATAAACGCTTAACTAGTATAACCACACATTCTGATCAGACGTGTTCGGTGTTACCAATAATAGCAGATCTGATTTCTTTCATTGATTTTAAAACCTGATTTTCAAAGATTTCTCGTGATTCTTCACGTGAATAGAACAACACTTCGAATGAGCTGAATCAAAATTCTGTGTTCCACTAGTTTTGAAGCCACAAAGCTGATACGAGCAAATCTAATGGAAATTTCACAACCAAAGAAAACCCACCAACAGCAGGGTGAGTGCCTTAAGGACGCCGTACCTCTCATATGCATACACTACTGAGCTGCTGGAGCTAGAGCTGGAGAACCGGAGCTGTCGAGTCAGCAAAATTTACCACCCCCCCGCAAGAAGCGCATGTTAGTCTCCCCTCGACAGCGGCACCAACGCTAGTAGCAGCACCGTCGACATGTAGTTTGCCAGCTTGTTTAAATTAATTAATCGATATCGCATCGGAAAATCTGCTGCGATCGACAGTTTTCGGTACACACCGAAGACCACGTTCTTGAGTAGCTTTTCTTCCCTGCTGTTGCTGCCATCGTTGCTACCGTACCGTGCTCCAGCTTCTAAACATCATTACCCGCACTATCCGGCTGTGAGAGAGTAAGAGCAATATTCATTACGATAACATTTAGTAGCTAATAGAGCTGTTGAATATGACCTCTGGGACTGGTCTGGGTCCGGTTCGAGGCGTATCAAACAGCAACATCAAAGCCACACTCAACGGAGCGAGCAGAGTGGCAGCGGTCACCGGGAATTCAATTGATGAAAACATAACCGGTGAAATAGTGGGACCCGTGCTTACGAGAGCCCACCATCAAAAGCTGCTGGGTAAAAAAAATGCTGGTCGAAGAAAGAAAAACAAGGACCACCCGCTGGAGTTGTGCTACCACACACCGTTAGCCGGGGTAATTAAACGAAACGAAATGTTCTTGTTTATGGGATAACATTTCCATTCAAAGTTTTTCTTTTTCTCCTGGCTCCGCCAAAACAGCAGAAGCAGCGACGGTAATCTCTTTTTCGTTTTTCAGAACCGAGTACATACTGGAAAAATGGTCTTTTTACAACCTATTCGGGGGATGTGACTTGGCATACTTATGAGCAGATTTAGGAAAAACCCATCGGGAATCGAAACTGTTGCCAACGGCGTTGAAGATGTAAACAGTTTAATTCTTTTGTAATGCCTGCTTACGAACAGATTGAGAAGATGAAAATCGTCAGCTGAAGGTATTTTCGATGGTTGTGAAAGGTTTTTACCTATACGGGAGGGAGTTGATGAATGCTTTAGAAACGAAACGTGACTTGGGAAATGCAATAAAAAAACGAAATTTTAAGCCGCGTTTTTTCTTAGTTTACTGTTTGTCGTTTGGCATTTATAAACGTTTATAGGCTAGGAAAAGATTTGTAAAGGGTTAAGCAAAAAGTCTTTCAATGGCTTGGGAATCCAAGTAAAAAATATTGATCATTGGTAATTTTTAAACACTTCCACCATGAACTAATTCATCCGAATGCATCCCTCGCAAAACTCATTTTCACAATCCATTACCCGACAAAGTCAACCAATTCGACAGCAGCTTATTAAAATTTAAACCTGCTTAAACCCACAGCAAATTCGAGCCCCCATCGAGATTGGCCGCGACCGCGTTCCGATGTAATGATGGTGCATTGATTTCCGCGCCCCCCAAAATCCACACGGAATCTCACATGAATAATAAAAATTCGCGTATTTTTAAAACCAACCGCACGCCCGGCCATTTATTTCCACTTGTGTCGGCCCCGAAGAATAACCGACCAGAGAGAGAAAAAAACGAGAACGCTGTCAACCTGCAACCAAAAACGCGTACGCGCCTCGAATATGTCACCGACACAGATTGTGTTTACGGCCTTTAAAAATTCAGTCATTACCATTAAAATTGGGGAGGCCCTCGAGCGCACCTTCTGCGCATTGCCTGCCAAATGAGCGAGAAGCAATTTGTGTGAAGAACAACCGGTTCGGAAGGTCTTAATTATCTAGGGTTACCTGTCACAGTAAATATGCTGTATCGAAAATTGACCAATTTTGACGGCTCTTATTGGGAATTGGAAACTCAAACAAAGTGAATGTATCATTTGCTGGTTACTCTCGAGTGACTTGGGGGAAGCGCCAAAATAAAAAAAATCACAGGGGACATGAACAGAGCAAAAAAAAATCGTAACCCAAATTTATTGCGTGTCTCCCGCCCGCCACTTATTTCCAGAAGTAGGCATTTTCAAAAACGGTTAACGCAAAAAGGAGGTTGTTGGGGACAAAATGGGAAAACGGGCCCCTCCCTTCGCCAAACTACTCTGGATGCTTGAACCAAATAAAAAAAAAATATGCAAGGAGCGGGGGAAAGCGAAAAAATAATAAATTTAAATAATTTTATCATTATCATGCGGGAGCTGTTATTGCCTTTTTATTTATCGTTAATTTATTGCTCGTGTAGCTGGCTCGGGTGCTGCTCTCGTGTGCCACGGAACGACTCTGGTACTGTACCTATATATGGACATATACTGGTTTACAAAGCACATTCAAAAAAAGCACAGGGTGCCAAATGATATGGCACTGATGTTGATGATGGGTTTGAATGTTATTGTTTCGGAAATGAGCATTCTGGCTTGCGTTTTCAGGTACAGTGCCAGGGAGAGTGAGCGAGAGATAGAGAAAAAGAGACATCTGGTCCGGAATCCGTCAGATTACCGGTGGTCGAGATAAGAACTCGAATGGAAATGAATGGTGGTAAATCGGCGTGAATTGCATTGATTGTGTTCGTAATTATTTGCCGTACTTGATTAGGGAGATTCTGATATGTTAAACGGGCAGTAAATTTTATTTTATGGTCTGGTTTATTTGGTCGTCGGAGGTTTTTTGGATTGAAAAGCCTCCGATGACCAAATAAAACAGTAGGGTTCGTCGCGGTGCGGATGTGGGCGGTAAATGGATAGTCCGCACCGCAACCGCAAAAAAATAATAAAACCGCACCGCATACCGCAACCGCATTGCAGTTACCGCACCGCACCGCGCGGTAATGCGGTAAATGCGGTAAAAATCATGTATTTTTAAAAATTATTCATTTATTTCGTATAACCATATATAATAAAATGTTATTCTTATTTACACCAAAATTACCTTTACGGACTCCTCAGAATGTAACATTTATGAAAAAATTCAACTTTGAAAGTTTTATTAAGGGGGGGGCGGGTAAGGGTTTTGGCGCAAAAAATACTTTTTTACAATTTTTTTAAACTTGGCGTTAAGCGAATTGATAAAAAGTTTTGTACATTATAGTGTATCATTTCTATAACATGCTGTAATCCATGCAGTCGACAAACGACTCGGTGACGAAGCTTTTTGTAGAACGTTTCTGGAAAAACCTATTTTAATCCACCTAGCGGTGCAATTGTGCCTTTCTCAATCATGAATCACGAGAATGTGTGCGTTGTTTATATTCATTAAAAACTTTTAAATGCATATATTACATTTTATTATTATACATCACATGACAACTATATTCAGGAAAATAAATCATTATTCGAGTTCTAAAATTTTGAAAAAGAAAAAACAGCCATGGTAATATTGAACTGAAAAAAAGGTACGAAATCGGCAAAGTCCCAAGTCGATTTTGATAAAAAAAAATTTTCGAGATAACATAAAATCTCGACGTTTCATGCATTTTAAAGATGTTTGGCATCAAAAATACGAATTCGATTTCTGAAATTTCATGGGGTCCCCCCTTTGAAAAAATAATTAGAGTTCCGACTTATATGGGAATTTCATATGTGACTGGACGATTTAGTCTATATTTCCGGACCCATATAAGCGATCCGCACGAAATTTTATAGACATCTGTGGGGATATTATAGCTATCATTTGGGACTAAGCTTGTGAAAATCGGCCCAACCATTTCCGGGAAACTGATGTGAGTTCGTAAATTTTGAAAGATGGCCGCTTTTCCCGGGCACTTCCGGAACCGTCTATGGTGGTCAATGTAGTCAACGAAAGTTTGTTTGGCCGTCGGTGACCTAGAACTGCAAAGTTAAGTTATTTGAGAGACATTTTAGCGAAATTTTTACCTTTTTTGCTTCCATCGGAGTATAGGTTTGAATCACAATTTGCTATGTGATCGCACGCCACAGCCCGTAACTCCGGAACCGGAAGTCGGTTGGGGATAAAATTTAATAGCCATTTACGGGGACGCAATACCTTTCATTTGAGACTAAGTTTAGCCGAATCGGTCTAGCCATCTCCGAGAAACCGATGTGACTGTTATTCTGAATTTAGATACTTCCGCCGGGGCTTCCGGAACCGATGATGGTGGCCAATGTGACCAAAGAGACTTTGAATGGCTGTTAATGACCTAGTACTACAAATCGAAGCAGTTGTGGTCACATTTTGGAAAAATTTTCACCATTATACATTCATTGCAGAATTTCTTAAAATCGACATTTTCTGCGTGATCGTACTCATCACCCTGTAATTCCGGAACCGGAAGTCGGATCCATTAGAAATTCAATAGCAGCCTATGGGAACGTTGCACCTTTCATTTGGGACTAAGTTTGTAAAAATCGGTTCATCCATCTCTGAGAAAAGTGAGTGAGATTGTGTTCGCGTACACACACACAGACGCACATACACACACACATACATACACACACACATACATACACACACAGACATTTGCCGAACTCGACGAACTGAATCGAATGGTATATGTCACTCGGCCCTCCGGGCCTCCGTTAAAAAGTCGGATTTCAGAGCAATTGCAATACCTTTCTATTGAGAAAGGCAAAACATGGTTTGCGGTGGTACCTGCCATTCAAAAACTACTTAAGCGGTTTCATTCAAACTTTGCATACACATTCTATGTAAAAAATACCTAACCCCTACGCTGAGTTTTCAAGATAAATCTTCAATTAAGGCAAAAACTGTCCAAACTATGCAAAATTTGGCATCTGGGCTAATTTTTACACTTTTCACAGTATGAGGGGAGGCTTTGAGAAACACAAAAAAAATCGCAATACCCTACACTAGCTTCGAAAGCTTTACTTTAAAAAATTTACAAAATACTCCTAACTGAAAAATATTAATTTGGTAGAAAAAATTCCCAGTTGGACGAACAATGGATACACGCGAAAAAAAAATCCTCCAAATTCGTTTGGTTTGATGATGATAATTACATTCTGTGGGTTGTTTTTAAATCTAAGTATTATTAGTTCATCTTTAAGTTCTCCAAATTAATCAAAATTCACAGTTGAGAAAATGTCATCGCAAACGATTCATAATTCCGCGATTTCCAAGAGAAATCGAGAGAAATGGTGCATTTTTAATTGGATTTGACAGCACAATTCAATTGTTTTTCAATGATTGGATTGTGCGTTTTATGTATTTGAAAAGGCTCGTTTGTAAATTTTTAGTTTGAAGTATTAAATAAATAGTTTTCAAAATATGTCGTAAAAATAATGGTGCCAAATTATATTGGACACAGCTTATAGATTTTATTTCTTAGTAATAGTATATTTTGTCATATTAGAATAACCAAAATGTAAAAAATCAAAATGCGATAGGTCGAATATATTCGAATTTCTTCTCAAATCATTGTCAAGTCTATGGAAATTAGAGCAATTAAATGTTTATTATGTTTCTCTATTGTAGGGTGATAAGTAAGACTCGAACGTTCTGACAGAAGAATTTTCCTAATAATGACATTGATAAGCATTCGTTCAGAAAATAAATCTAGTTGCGTCCTTCTCAAATGGTAGAAGTCATAGTTTTAATTCACTTTTTAATGCAGACTGCAGACAATTATTTTTTGAAGCGCGGTTGCGGTAATACCGCGCGGTAAAAGCTCATTTCCCGCACCGCATCCGCGGGAAAAAGGGTCTCACCGCACCGCAGTTTTTGCGGTGCGGGTGCGGTAAATACCGCGCGGTTGCGGTAATTACCGCAACCGCGACGAACCCTATAAAACAGATTGTTAGGTTCTGCAATATTTTTTTCATAACAAGCAGTTCCAAGAGATTGACACGGGTAAGTCGAGGACTCCCTAGTCACAGGGTACAGCGGTCTGCAGACAACCTCGGCCTTAGCGATTATCAGAAAGAAGTTGTTGCGGAATTCACCACCGGGATCTGGACTGCGTGTTAGCCGTTCTGAGAGAAGGCACGATTATGGCGAGAAGTCTCTTGACTAAACTCCCCGTTTGTCAGTGAAGTGAATGGGGTAATCAGCTTATCTAGCCGCACAGTGACAAAGTTGTGACAAAATTATAAAAATTGGTCTATGTGGCTAAAACTTGGGGTTTTAACTAATTTTGGGTCGCTGAATCCATTTCTGCTATCAGTTTTGATATTCCATATTTCATTTTTTCAACTACTTTTAAATAAACCCATTTGAATGCGTTGGTCGTTAAAGGGTTAATATAAACATTAATCATAGCAGCCAATCTCATCGGATAGCACAAATGGTTGACAAAACTAGTAAAAATCACTAATTTTTCAGTAATATGATGTTGTTTAGGCAATTAATTTGTAATGAGATTTATGAGCTACAGGGCGTCTCCATATGGGTATTTTCAAAAACATAGATATACCAACTTTGGCGCAAAAATGCTCAAGATGAGCCCTATATCTTGAAACAACACTAAATTTTGAGTCAGATTCATGATAAGTGACCCATGGGAGACCATCTCAACAATTGGAAGACGTATAAAGATAAATTACTGATATGATATGAAACTTTTTAATTGGATTTTTTTGATGCAGAACAAACGTAAATCAGTTTTGCACAAAAATTTCCCATCTATAGTTTAGCATATTCATTCTTCTTTTCTATGAATTTGAAATTGCTTCAATCGGCTGTGTAGTTCTTGAGATATCGCCATTTGAAACTCTAAGGTACTAAAAATTCTAATGAATTGAATTGAACAGAAATCCTCGACATCACTTGCTTCAACGACATGTTAAAAATTCATTTTTCATCCGATTATAGTAAACTATCGTGATTCAAACTGAGAGAAAAATAAAATAAATATTTACAAAAGAATTACAAGACATTGATTTTTGGGCTTTTGTCACTCGTCGTGCCACTGTGAGCCGTCCCTACTAGGCATTTAGCGCTAAACTTTCACTTTGTTGATAAACGAAACAGGAGTCCTCAAGTCGAAGTTTTTCTCCATGCCGTAGACTGAATGGCTGGCATGATTAAAATATGTAAGTCGCGCACGGAGTGTCGTGGGTATTGTCCTTGTTGTGTTAAGGCGAAGCGATGCCAAAATCTCAACAAAGGTTCGGATATTTTCGGGTTACGTTTAGCATCTGTGTGCGGCTAGAACGTCCTATACCGATAGGAGACGGCATGCACACAAGCGTATCGTTCAGCAATCAGCTGACTGATTTTTGTACCACGTGTTTGATTTGTTTTGAAAAATAAAAAAGCACAAATTTTCCAAACGAATCAAAATTCCGTGAAGAGAATCTATTCATCTGCATGTGCTAACATGCTTACATACAGTGATACAATTTCTAAGCAATCTGAGATAAGACATTTAAGTTACAAACGATTTTGTCTTGCGCGCCAATGTAATGTTTTGATTTTGACGATGAAATAAAAAGAAGAAGCAGAAACGACGGCAGCCATTTAAGCTGCCACCTTGTGACTCTGTTCACCATGTGCTTAAGCGAATCTCTTACACAGTGGACGTTTCTTTCTTCGAAAATCTAGAGATTCAAATGATGATTATGTCACTTGCTTGGTATCTTCTAGTTGCTGTACAACAAATGCTGATGATGAAATGTGTAGTGCTGTAATCGAGTATGGTTAGAATAGCTCAAATTAATCTTCAGCATAAACGTACATCATGTATGAATCTATCCCGCAATGTGCAGGAAGGACAAGCTTTCATAGCTTTGGTTCAAAAACCGTATTTTCATAAAGAAAACTTCTATGCTGGAAAGCTATTTAAACCCGTTTTTGTAGCTTTCAACAAAAATGGCACGACAAATCCACGTGAAAGGGCATGTACATGTACACATACATGCGAATAGTGCTATTGACGCATGTCTTATATCCGAACTCACAACTCGCGATATTTATGCTGTCACGGTAAATATGACTGTTGACAATATAAACAAGAACTACGTCTAGTGTTCGGTATATTTGCCACATAATGAACGATCACCTTCTGATGATTTCAAAAGGGTTGTTTCATACTGTGGCAGAAATGAGTTTCGCCTCATTATCGACAGTGATGCAAATTAGAGATGGTCGAGTTTCATTTTTTTCGAACCCGAACCCGACCCGAACCCGAGAGCTTGAAAATTGAAAAACCCAAACCCGACCCGAGCCCGAAATTATAAAATTTGAAAAACCCGCACCCGACCCGAGCCCGAAAATTTTAAAATAAGAAAACCCGGACCCGACCCGTACCCGAGAATGAAAATTTTGTAAAACCCGAACCCGAAAATTTTTAATTTGAGAAACCCGATCCGAACCCAACTTGCTAATATGGAGAATTCACCAGGATTTTGAAGATTTTTAATTTTAGGCACCCTAGGCTCACCCTAGAATAGTAGAATCATTCGAATCTGAAGTAGCACCATATGCGTTGAGTTATATCTGCCTATGACGAAACGAATTACTGACGAATAAAATCCGCATTTTTATTTGCTATTATTGAACGTCGAATATGTAATGTTATGAGAAACTTACAAATTGTCGATATATTAACTGAAATGTAGAATAAATCGGTCGCTAACTCATGGGGAAACAAAAAACTTAATGGTGACAGTTTCAAACAACCTTGCCCGTCGTACTTAACCAAAATTTATAATTTTGTATCAAAAGCGAATTCTATACAGTTCTTTTCTAGGAAATGTAAAACCATTCCTGCAAGGCAGTTTTGTATAATTTATCACATGTTAGCTATGGTAATTTACCAGAGCAGTACCACCAAACTTGTGATTTCAATATATGGGAATTGTGAAATCGTCCCCGGGCTACAATGTCCTTTTTAGTCAATGGTTACAGTTTATTTTAACTGTAAGCATTCTTTATCATAAATCAATTTGATTATTATTAAACTTCTATTAAAGCAGGTACAACCTATTTGTTGCATTTGACCAACTTAACAGTGCCCGCTTAAAGTTTGTTTGGGGTACAAATGTACCCCACAAAACCATTTACGTTAATGTTTTGTCATGTTTGCATAATTCCGAAGAAATTATTTTATCTTTTTTTAAAAGCAAAACATCGATACACAATAAGCGAAAAACTTGTGAAAAATTGTATGTTTTAGAATAAAACTATCCAATTTAATTATAAATTTAATAAAAATTAGACATATTAGAGCGATTTTAGTTCTTGGCTACCAATGTATCCCAAAAAACCGTTTACTTAGAGAAAAAGTCATGAAATCGTTGTAGGGTTAATGGACAATTATCATTCAATATGTAGCAAAAAGTACTACCATTAAGTGCACTCGCAACACCCACTGTTTGATTTCGGATCAATAGATTGGTTTTTATTGTTTCTACTTTCCGTAGATTTCTACTCGCTTTGCTTTGGACACTATTTGCTGTACGCTGTAGCTGAGTTTTACGCGTTCACTCTGAGCGCGGCCTACGTATCGGTTTTAAAATACCTGTCGAAATGAATATTTTAAAACAGAAAGTTGAACCAATATTTTCCGATAAATTCCTGTTGACTTGATTTATTACTAATTATCATTAAAAATAAATCGCAAAGAGATTTTAGATGTGAGACACGTATTGTTGAATGCTCTCTCATGAATGTTCTTTTAAAACATAAAATAATTCAGTCAGTTTGCGAATCTGAAGAGACAGAATTTTATACAAGAATGAAAAAAATATTATATTTGAGCACCAGAAAATACGACGAATTCTAGCGATTTAAAGGTGCTACCATTTGGTACGGTTATATGTGTCTTCCATTCGTATCACGAAGTATAAAAAAGGCTGGGTTTTGTGCATAGACAGCGTCGAGAATTGGTTGGGTTGTTTTGTTCAAAACCCGAACCCGACCAGACCACGACAATTTCTAATTTGAAAAACCCGAACCCGACCCGAGCCCGAAAGTTCAAAATTTTAAAAACCCGGACCCGACCCGAGCCCGAGAATTTCAAATTTCAAAACCCGGAACCCGACCCGAACCCGAGAAGCTTAAATTTATAGAACCCGAACCCGACCCGTAACCCGTCGGGTTCGGGTCGGGTCCGGGTTTCGGGTCTAAAAACCCGAACCCGACCATCTCTAATGCAAATGCCCAACACATAATTTGAGGCAGCTCAGATATCACTTTGAGAGGCTCCGAATTGATGCACTATTTAAACAGCACAAATTTGCATATACTTAATGTAGTAAATCACCCAACATTTGCTCGATCTGGCAGAGGTGTTAGATGTAACTCTCTGCTCTGACTGTATTACGTATGAGTTTGCAATCTGGCTCGTACCAAACGAGCTCGAACCGTCATTATCTGATCATAAGTACATCGTCTATGATCATTTGAACGCTTGTAACAACCTCTTGCGGTTCTACTGTGTGATAATTCAATTTTGAATAAGTAGTAGAAAAAAATGGATTTAAATGTGTGGACTTTGCTAGATCGTAAATTCCCTCTCGTTTTGATGAAACTATTGATATGTGTAGATCCTTTTACCCACAACATCAGGTGTGAATACTGGTAGTTGCGAGAAACGTACTCCTTCTAAATCCCTAAAAATGGGAAACAAATTTATCAAAATCAAAGAAAAGAAGGTTAGAGAAAGGATACTTTTCAATTGCGCTGAAGGATGATCTGTTAAAAGATCTTCACGGGTGTCTCCTTGCAATCCCTCATAACTCATTTATACCCAGTTTGGCTAGGTATGGTATTGTTTGGTTCTCTCTTGATAACGAACAAAGCTGTACCTGGTTGAAATAGAAACTGAAGGAGATAAGTGAGAAGGCAGGGGACTTCTGTTTTATTTTCGAACCAAATAGCCTTCACTAAAATAAGATATTCATTTACATTCCGTGGAATTCCAAGGAATGTTTGAAGAGTACTGATGTTTTGATGAGGCTAGAGTTCCTTAATCTCGGTTCGTGGGCAGTTTGCTGTAAATTTCTGAGAACCACGTCGCTTACAGAGAAAATACAGCAGTATTTTTGCAGTATCGATGACCGTTCTCTGAAATTTCTAGCGAAAAAGGATTATAACTATGGTTTTCAAATGTCACGATGATAGTTTATAAACCTACATCGGTTTAAGCCGAATTTGAATCACAATATCTCTTCGGGGGTGTTGTAGTTCTGTTAACTCAATATTCACTCGGGGGTGTTAGTATATCCGCTCATCGAGAATTGTCTTTATTTCCTTGGGAGTGAAGAATACTTTCGTATTGTCTATGTTCTCTGTGCCGTTATTTTCCCTGTTCCTAACCTTACCATTTCCCCAATCCTGTCCGTCAGGAAAATGATGAAAGGACAAATCATGCCAAGGCACAAATTTCCGATCAACATTGGGAACGTGCTATTTGAGCCAGTCGCTACTGATTCCTGAGAGAAAGAAGTGGAAGAGGTGGATATGAGGTGCCAACCTCATATTATAACTTCCATTTGAGACTAGTTTATTGAAAATTGGTTCAGTCATCACCGAAGTGGCTTTAGATCTGGAATATGCCCAGAACCCCGGCAGTCGGATCAACTAAAAATTCAATAGGTCCAACACTCTACCAACTTGCTCAGGTGTACATCGGTTGCGGTTTTGGACTGCTTAAACACCTACACAAACCAATGTCATTCCAGGCCTGTAAGACAACTAGATCTCCTTAATCCTGGCCGTCAACACCCTCATCAACGATGGCTTCTTGGAGGCGGTAGTACTGACAGTAGGCATTGTATTGCGAGACATTCTTTACACAAACTATCGTCCTATGCAGGGAAACTTGACCGAAGATTTAGGCTGCAAAGCGGAAAGCGGGGGTGTTATGACCAAAAATAGGACAAAAAATAATGTGTGTAAATCGGTCAAACTTTTTAATTTATAACTTAAATCGTGTTTCATATAAAAGTTCAACTTTCACGCAAGCTTCCTTTTAACGATTGCGAATTGCCGGGCCTTTCCTTTGACTCCTTTCATAATATTTTGCATAGTCACCTATCTCGCCGCAGAATGCCAGTTTACCTTGAACTGCATCTCGCTGAATCTCATCTATCTTTCGCATCTTCTTGAGGTTCCGCTGGACGATTGCCAAATATTTTTCTATTGGATAGAGCTCTGACGTGTTAGGAGAATGTATGTACTTGAGCAACACCCGAATACTAATCCACGGCCTTTTTTCCGTAATGACTACACTGTTCAACACACGATCGGGGAGCAGAACGAAAAAAAAATGGCTAAAGGTTGAGGTTCCAGGAAACCCGTGGTGAAGAAATTTTTGAAAAAAATTGAAACGGGGCTTCACAGTTTAAAACTAAAGTTTGTATGGAGAACTAGGGGTGTTCAAGAGGCAAGATATCAATGAATATGGTCATCCTAAATTTTCACATAAAGTCTTACATAAAATACTTATTACATCAAAAAAGTAATCTATGCAAGTTTTTAGCACAATCGGACATCATTAAGGGGGTGCGGCGTTTGAATATTTTTTATAATATAAGAAAATCTCCAAAAGGGGGAGTACATGAAATGTTGAAAATCGAATATTTTTTTTTTCGAAATATAACTAAAAATAGCATGAAACATCAGCATCTAGTCTCAAAACAAACGAAAACCGCTGAAAACAAATTATAATTTTTTTGTAGATCCAAGGACTTGAAATTTTTGAAAAAATTATTCGTAAATCGAAAATTTTACTGCAATGCCCTATGATTGAAAAAAAAAAATTTCCATCGAACTGGGCTTGGAAGCAGCACAAATAAAAAATGGCAGGGATTTGGTGCTCCAACTAAATCATCGAGATATTTTTTTTTTGAAAAAATTGGAACGGGACTTCACAGTTTAAAACCAAAGTTTTGTGAAATTTCGGTGAAAATGGACATTTTTGATCGAATTTTTCCAACGAACTAGGCTTGGGACCAAACAAATAAAAAGATGGCAGAGATTTGGTGTTCCAACTAAATCATCGTTAAGAAGTTTTTGAAAGAAATTTGAAAATACAAATATCATGTGTATGTGACTTCGCATGTATAGTTTCGATTTTATACTCATGTAGCGTGTATTCTTGAATGGTCGCGTGCGGACCGTGAATCTGATGCTTAATTTTTAGTATATGGTACAAATGTAGAAGAGAGTCTGCTTCCCTATATCACTAGAGTTCCAGGTCATGTCGCCGTGGAACGCGTTGTTTAGTGAATGTGAGCGTCACGTTTTTATTGGTTCAATTGAAGGCATTAGTCCAGACCGCTAGGGCCGAGGAAAGACTTCCGGACGTGACCGTTTCATGATCGCGCGAGTGGTGGGTTAATGTTTGAGACCGCATTTGGAAGGTGCTACGTTTACTTAACTACCGGGGTGTTTTCATGTTGGCAAAATCGCGGGCGTAAGTATGAGTGGATTATTGCAATTGCATGGTCGCGTTTGTGACCAGGTTTGTAGCTATATGAGTATAGATAGCGTATAGTAGGTAAATACTAATTAAAGGAATCACAACATGCCGAATAAAGAAAGAAAGATACAAAGAGCTTGATTAGAAGTGTATGAAAAAGCAAACTAATAGATGTGCAAAAGAAACAGACTAATGAAGTAGAATAGAAAAACACATGTAACATGCGATCAAACTAATCTAAACGCAGCAAATGTTGTATATTTACCATTAACGACAATCGCATTGTGTTAGACTTTCATCATGCTGTGCTGGCCGGGAATGGATGATTCGCGTGCGTCGGTAAATTCATTACACCCTAATTTATCCAATCCCACCTTCCCGAATGAATGGAACCAAATGCGCAAGTTGAACACCGGAAGTATTATACGCCAGTTCCGCATCCATTCCCTGACCCAAATGTCACAAATACTCAGACGAACACAAACACAAAGAGACATACGACTAGTACATAACAATTGTACACTAGTATGAAAACTACGATTATTACAAAATGACGGCTAATAGGTTTCTACTTATGTATGCGTTAAATTAATTTAATTATCAAATTAATTTAATTAGTCGATGCACGATGACGAAGTCGACCGATAAATGGACATACAATGATTCGCATTGTGAGCCCCGTCCATACCGCCATCAAATTGTGGAACAATGTTTGCAAACAGAGCACACAACAAAAGTCAATCCACGTCGACCCGCAAGTCGGCCACGTCATCTCGCACAGACTAGTGGTTGAGCGTTGGTATGTGCAGGTGCAGAGTATGAACATAGAACATTAAAAAGCGCATAAGCCCTATCGGTCTCCTCGATGCACCACTATCGAGGCGTAATGCAATAACCATCTTAAAGCAATTGTCTGTCAGAGGTTCTGGAGCACTGATGCACGCAATATGCTTGATGATGTTTGCAATACCGTCAAACCCCTCAAACTTGGGGAGGGAAGCTCAGTTCGTTGGAAAAAGTCGATCAAAATGCACATTTTCACCTGAAAGATGCAAATTTTTAAAAATTTCACCAAACTTTGGTTTTAAACTGTGAAGTCCCGTTTCAATTTTTTTTTTCAAAAATTTCTTCATGATGATTTAGTTGGAACCCCAAATCTCGGACATCTTTTTATTTGTTCTGCTAGCAAGCCCAGTTCGTTGGGAATTTTTTTAATCATAGGGCATTACAGTAAAATTTTCGATTTACGAATATTTTTTTCAAAAATTTACAAGTCCTTGGATCTAAAAAAAATATAATTTGTTTTCAGCGGTTTTCGTTTGTTTTGAGACTAGATGCTGATGTTTCATGCTATTTTTAGTCATATTTCGATTTTCAACATTTCATGTACTCCCCCTTTGGATTTTTTCTTATATTATGAAAGCAATATTCAAACGCCGCACCCCCACAAATTTAACTTGACCCTTTCATGCCCAACTTTTTTCTAGTGCATGTAGGGTTTCAAAACTATTTTTCCTTGAAAACGGTGGGGTCAAGAGACACGAAAAACCTATTTTCATAAAGATAGGTGCTTCCATGGCAGTGCTAGAAGCTGGTCAATTTTAACCTTAATGATCAATACAATTCTCCTAGAATAATTGAAATAGTCCAATTACGTGGAAAACGTAGCCAACGACAATCTAAATTGATAAGTTTTATCAGTTTTCATTAATATTGCACCATAACGAAGATATATGAAAAAATCATTTTCCGTCGTCAACCTAAACTGTCCCTGGCAGCACTGCTTCATCGGAATCCAATCAGACTAATTGCAATAACTTCAGTTCTAGAGCTCAATCAAAAGTTATAGCTGTTTAAAAACGTTGTTGTCCACAAACAACATGGGCATGAATGGGTTAATGATGTCCGATTGGGCTAAAATCTTGCATAGATTACTTTTTTGATGTAATAAGAATTTTATGTAAGACTTTATGTGAAAATTTAGGATGAATTTAGGATTTTCATTGATATCTTGCCTCTTGAACACCCCTAGTTCTCCATACAAACTGTTAAGCCCCGTTCCAATTTTTTTCAAAAATTTCTTCACCAGGGGTTTCTTGGGACCTCAAACTTTCGTCATTTTTTTCGTTCTGCTCCCATTTTTTTTTATTTTGTTTCGCAGTGCTATGGATTCAAAATCCGGTCTAACAGAACGGAACAGTTGTGTTGCTTGAGGAGACGTGTTTCCAGGTATTCCAGTAGATAAATTTTCTGGTTGATGGTCCCGGTCGCAATGTATATGTCTCCTCAAACCACAGGAACAGATGGCCTACTACACGAGATATTTCTTTGCGAACTCGACAGCTTAATGCCTCAATAACCTTCCCTCTTCTAGTCAACGGTTTTTCATTGCGCGGTATTTTTTTACGCGGTTCTATTAAATTTACGCGGTTTTCATTTACGCGGTCTGTATCCCCCGCGTAAAAAACCTGAGTGTATAATTTTACTGTCCAGGAAGCTGGTTACTGTTTACCTTGACGTACAATCAAACTCCGTCAGCATCTTCATGTATAGCTTCCGTGATCGCTCTCTGATCGACGTGTTTTTCCTAACGTCACGATTTGTAGTCACCTCCATCTTTTAAGTCGACAGTCTGGCTTGTTTGTTTAGGTGGATGCACCTAGACTACACTTCCAGGCTGCTTGCGACATCTCGGATGGAGAGGTTGGGGTCCGGTTAAAACAGCTGTGTTATTTTTGCGGCCTCCAGTTTTCGATTTCCTCCCAGTTCAGTCTTCCTGGCTGTCGACAATCATTTTCCAAACATCTTGAATAAATTGGTGATAGTTGATTTGGCTACATTCAATAACTTCGTTAACTTGGCGTGTTAGTTGTTCGGATTTTCACGAAGCGTGAGCAATATTTGCTCCGTTGCTACGATGCCACTTTTGTAACTGAAGAGCAAATGACCAAATCAAACTGTAGGCATGATGCTACACACATACATGATGAGTGTGCTGATTTTTTTTTAAAGCGCGATGAAAAATGCGTCAAGTTAAAGTTGATCAACTTTCGATCGTGTCACCATTTATGTCTGGAAATATGTAATTCAAAACTGCTCTTGATTAGTGATGCTAATCATTAGCATCAACGATTGGCAAGTGTTGAAATTTTATTGAAATCAACGATATTAGACCCTGAAAATATAAGCTTTTTAAACAAATCTATATCCGTGCCACACAACAAAAGGTAGGAACGGCAAATCACCCGGTCTGTCCGCATGAAACCGAAAACAAAAGTAACCATATCTGAATCTCGGGGAAGGGTTCTCCCCCGGCCCGATTCCAATCTATATCTCAGTTTCTGCCGACTCATTAAACCCAACTCAGATCCCCCATCGCCGGAGACAGTCGGTAAGAAACACTCGACCAGCAAACGGCATTACTGGCCGCCCCAAACCAACCAGCGCGGTCGTTGATCCAACCTGTTTCAATTATAGCACCCCAGGAATCTTCTGTTCTGTCGTCGTAACTCCGTCCGGGAACAGCATCGTTAATTGCATTTGTTGACCTCCGACCGGAAGCAGAGATTCTAGATTTCCCTCTAAATGGCTACCAAACCTTAAGCTAGAACAAACCCTCTTCAGCTAGGTTCAGGAGCTACGCGAATCTGATGCTGATGATGATGGGCAATTGTAAGTCCCCTACCGTTTCACGATCTGGACCATTTATCTCCAAACCATCCCGCAACCATTAAAATCTATTTCACGTTCCTTTTTGTCCTTCGATTTGAAGAGCTCATTATGCGAGGGGAAAAAGGAAGGAGCGCAAAAAAAAGGATACTGTTGTCATCGCTTCGGAACCAACGTCGCCATGGGATCCCGAAAGACACGTGTCAAATTTCTCCCTCGGGTATTTAAAGAATCATCATCGTCGTCGTCGTTGCCGTCTTCGTCCTGTGTCCCATCCAAGTCTCGTGAAGATGATGAGCGTGATTATGAGACGGCGATGGAAGAACCAGACTCCTCAGTTGCGGTTGTCAGCAGTTTTCCGTTGTCGAATGCTGGCGACAGAAAAAAAATGTATATTAAGAAGCACTGGTTCTCACTCAGTCAATCAGCAACCTAGTGGTGCGATGGTGCGGTGGTTCGACCGGGATGGAAATTGAGACGATAATCAGCTCGATGACAATTTAATAAAGTGTGACAAATTTTCGTGTCAAAGAGATTGTCGGTGGGAACGTTTCGCAAGACCGACCGACGCACGGTCTGAAATTTTGATTGATTTGTAAATTACATTAAATGGAGTAAATTCGGGGACCGCTTAATGCGTCATTTTTTGTGTGAAATTGTGCGCCCCTGGATGGGAATTCGGTTCAGGCTGTGCGCAGCTTGAATACGGCACTAATTTATTCGTTAACGTATCAGTGCAAATATCATCTTTTCTTTCACTAATGCCGATTAGTCAACAAAAACCACCACAACATTTAAAAGTAAAAGCCAGCATGCTTGTATCTAAAAGCCATTTAACCAACAGTAAATAAATGCATGATCTAGTATTTATTAAGAATGAAAACTGCACCCTCGAAAGTGGTAATAGACGGTCCATCCTGAATGTCCTAGTCTGATGGCCTTAGGACCAATCCTTGTTTATAGTCAGTATCTGAGTAACAGAGAAACCATTACCGAAGGTTTCCTCTTGGTAAATAACTATACATATATAGTATGTCGTATTGCTTCAATGTTACACGAAGATCATTCACACACGTTGTAGTCCATCCCACTGTAGAACACCTACCAGCCTACCACCGATTGTGGAGAGCAAAATGTTTTCAAAAAATGATCAATTTTATAGATAACGGTGACAGCGAAACGGACAGCGACGGAGGACATCAGCCGGTTCCATCGCAAGTGCGTCTCTGAATTGGGAGCGAGGTCGTCGGGGCGCTACGGTCTGAGCGATCTAGCGACAGACGTCTACTACAGACGCACACATTGGCCCGGGGCATGTTCCGACTGGCGGGACGAAATTGGCGGTAAGAGCACGCGAATCGTAGAGTAGGCGATAGTCCGGTAGAAACATCTAAACCATAGACTAGAGATTTAAACTAGAATAGGTTGGAGGGGCGGATTTTGGCGAGGTTGGTGAGCTGGGTTTCAGATAGAAGTTCGTCTTAACTGGGTTTACGGTTCTACTATTGGAAATTACATTTTTCGAAGCTACGGTGGCCTTTGAGGAATTGCTTTTCGCACGGAGTTATTACTTCACAAACAAACATTGTTGATATATGATACCACCAGTCTTACTGTTGTTGATATATGGTACGAACAACAAAAAGCCCACACTACTGTCTTGAGGCTCATCAAGAATAATTCGTTGATATATGGAAAGTAATTTCTGTACTGTGCACGTTGTTTTATTTCGTAGGGCAGGCCCATTTTGATACAGTTCTACCAATTACACTCGAATCTCCATTCACGAACCAAACTGGGGGTTCATAAATAGAATTGGTTCGTAAAAAAGTGTACGTTATTTGGGATTTAGTTCGTAAAAAAAGTTCGCTTCACATTCTTATCAAAATTCGCTTCGTCAAAGTAGTTCACAGAATTTAAAAATAATAATGTATGAGTAGTTTTGAAACTGGTTTGATGAAAGTGGATATTTGGAACCTTTTTTAAATCCAAGATGGCGACTTCTGCTCGAGCAATATTATCAATAATCCTAACAATATGGGTATTTTTGAAAGGGTTTGACGGGTAGATGACGGAAATCGATGAGTGACGTCAATTTTAACTCAGAGAAGCCGGTTTCGGGTTGACTAAAATTTTCTATAACCATATCATTACTGTGTCAATCTCTATATACAGTGAAAATTCGTTTTTATCTGCCCCTGGTGAACCCAAGTAACAATTAAAGTTTTATAGCGCGCTACAAATGCAATCTAAGTTTTATCAGTGGCTATAAAACTACCACAAAAAATTCCATTGCTACTAGGGGAATTTCAGACTGACGAAGTGAATCGAGACATATTTTCCCTTCTTTTCAATAAAACGAAGTTGTTTAACTACTTCACTTTAGTCCCCTGACAGTCTCAAGATCCTTTTTTGATTATTTAGTATGAATTTTTATTGATCTGGTCTTCCAGCGCAAAATTTAAAAAAAAAGATATTTTTATTATTGCATCTTTGAGATAAGAAAAAATATGCTCAAGAAAGGATTTACTCGAAGTTGGCTTGGTTCGTCTGACAGGGCCCATCAGTATAGTGAATAGTAAATTTATCTAAACCGGCTTCATAACATCGATTTCCGTCAAGAACTCGTCAACCCTATTTGTATAATACCAAATTGTTGAGGTTAAAGTGAATTTATCTAAACCGGAAGTCGCCGTCTTGAATTTGAAAAAAGGCTTCAAACGTCGATTTCCGTCATGAACTAATTAACCCCATTTCGAAATTTTTCATATTGTTTGGGTTATAGTGAATTAGACTAAACCGGAAGAGGCAATCTTGAATTTCCAAATGGTTTCAAACATTAATTTCCGTCATGTTCTCGTAATCCCATTCCGAAAATACGTAACTCTTAAGGTTATAGTGAATTTATCAAAAGCGGAAGTCTCCATCTTGGAATTTCAAATGGCTTCAATCATCGATTTCCGTCATGTACTAGTCAACCCTATTCCGAAAATACCCAACCCTTGAGATTGTAGTGAATTTAGCTAAACCAGAAGTTGCCATCTTGGATTTCGAAATGGCTTCAATAATCGATTCCCGTCATGTACTAGTCAAACCTATTCCGAAAATACCCACATTGTTGAGGATATTAATAACCACATTTAATTAAAATCAGTTTTGGTGGTCGAATCTGGTTTGGAATGATTTTGAGTTTAGAACGAATGTAAAATAGAAACTATTTTAAAATTTCTCAAGAAGTTAGAAATATCGGGGGGGGGGGGTCCGGCCCCCCAAGACCCTCCCCCTGGATCCGCCACTGCGCCAAGTACTCGTCAACCCCATTCCGAACTTACCCATATATATCACAGGGGTTTTAGTGAATTTTTCTAAGCCGGAAGTCGCCATCTTGGATTTTAAAATTGATCAAACAACAATTTCCGCACTATGCTATATTTCACCTTAAGGAGGAAAATTTGGTAAAAACCAAAATTTCTCACCAGTCTTTGTACAGGAGGGCACAAATCCTTATTTCATACTGTGTTGCGTTTCGGCTTCGCCTCATCAGAAACCGACACTAACTTATTGTCGGAATAGACTAAGCCGGCGCTAATCTATTCCGACAATAAGTTAGTGTCGGTTTCTGATGAGGCGAAGCCGAAACGCAACACAGTATGAACAATTTCCGTCATGTACCGAAAATTTCCAACTTTTTTAGCAGTATGTACTTAAAATTGTGTATGAAGATATTAGTGGCTCCGATCATAAGACCAGTAATGCTAAAAATGCTACATGTGTCATGTCCTGCTATTGAGAAACGCCAACAAGTCAATGGAATTTATTTGTAATAAAATTTATACTCTGAAATGACCGGTTGTAATAATCATAAAAGAGTACTCTTCGTTTGAGTTGGTAGCACATGAGAAAGTACATCCTCAAGGTGGTTACCTAGAACCCTTACTGTGTTTTAATCATCAATGATCACTGTGATTGCATCAATTGAGAAGAATAGTTTCTGGGTAAGACGTTCTGCAATAAGATAACGTAAATTTATTCCCTATTTAATTTGTTTATTTGACACGACCAACAGCGTTAGCTTAACAGAGCTGTTGGTCATTTAAATATTTACAATATGCGAAAATACAAAAAATAACAGACAGCTAATGTTAGCAGGTGCCTATAGCGTGTGAAAACCATATTTCGCAGCGGAGAATTATGTGCTTCCTCACCTACTGTATATTGGGGGTCGTCCTCTCGTTGTGAAAGATCAAATTCTCAATTCTGCCGTACCACCTTTTATATAACCTCGAGTGTTCCGAAAACTTTAGCCGCATGTATCTCGAAACCACTTTTTTGAGCTGACCGGCAATATGACTCGCACTAATGAATTTAATTGCCCTAAAATGTCAGCAGTATATACATTTATTGTTTTGTTGCATTATGTTTGATTTTTTAATTTTTATTTATTTCGATTAAAAAGTCCCTGATTTCGTGAAGAACCAAAATATTTATAAAAAATCCTAAATACGTCGCTTTCAACCGTTTTAAGGAATTGAAGAAAACTTTGGTTTTTGGGTTAGCTCAAAATTGAAGAGAGATAGTTTTCCGCCCATAGACCTTTTCCAAAAAAAAAAACGCGTCAGCGCGAAAATACTGCCACCTCGTGATGAAATTACTTTTTTTGAACTTTTACTATAAATCACATTTTACATCTCCATTCATCTCTATATACAGCGTCAAGTAAAATTTCCGAAATATGCATATTTTTTCGTGCTCATTCAGGTAAATTTAGCGTTGTAAAACGCACGATTTTTGTTCACGGATGCAATTTCATCTTGCGAAACACCCCTAGGAAGAAGCTTTGGACTAATTTTCGAGATCAGTTTATTATAACTCTCGTTATCGTTCTACGCGAATCCGCCTACACATTTTGAAATTAACTTACTTTTCGAAAAATCATTCATGTACTAACACCAATGTACATTTTGACGAAAGTGACTTCCTGATTCAACAAGCATTCGGCACGCATCTAAATATACGCGCATTTGGTCTTTTGAGGAAAACCCTGAACAAGTAAAAAGTTAAGAGTCACTTCGGTCGCAGGACACATTCAGCTCCTTAGTGGTGCAAGTTCAGTTATAGTAGTCGGATTCTTTTGAAATTTTGTAGCGACATTCTTAGAGAAGGTACATTAAGAAAACACTATAATGCAAGTGGATATAACCTTTTAAAGCAGGTGTTGCTCGCAAATGTAAAGTGGATAAAATAATATATAACGAATGTGTTTGAGTTACACGACACGAAAATTTCAACTGCAAAGACTTCCAATTAACAAAAAATTGCGAAAGTAATGGTGCTTGTTTTCTCAGTTTCATAAGAAAAAACCCCCGTAAAGCTGTAGCGAAGATCGCGTAGTTGGTTAGATCCATTATCATCGAGAAGACAATATTGTGGAAATTGATGTTTGCTCAATATCGGGAGGAGTTTCAGAATATTAGAAAGCTGTCGGGGCCCAAACTAGACCCAACCAGTCCTACACTAAGCTAAATCTGTAGTTGAAATATCAAATATCATATGATACAGTGTCATATGAAATACAGTACTTGATCTCATTTTTTTTGCTTCCCCTTTGTATCAGAGCTTCCTCGAGCTGCTCTTGAATTCTCATATGGAAATCGTCAGAATTGCATTCTTCCTAAGCCAAGGGAGCATAATACTATATCGCGATGCGTGATTGTCACCATTACTGCATAATAGTGCTTTGGGTATTTTAAGAGTAACGCTTCAGTTTATTTGGGCGATGTTTGTACACGGGGTATGATAGTATAGCATATGGACGCTCTCCACAATAGACACACTTTTCAGCATTCTCTATGCAAGAGTTATATTTGTTATAATCTACGCAATCATCACACCGAACCTTATTGTTACGATGGCCTATTTTCTTGTACAGATCAATAAAGACATCGCCGTAATCCACCAACGCGGTCAGGCCCATCCTGATTTGCGGCACTCGGAAAGATTGTCCTTTCGGTCGGAAATAAACTACGAACCGATTGCATGGACAGTGATTAGATTGTCCGATACGTAGATCATTGTTGTTAGGAAGCATTTTATTACTGCCAGGACAATCAAAACCAGTACCCGTACCAGAATCCATGGGAGGTAGAGGAAAAGAGCAATTCGGATATGTATTTTGAATTTTCAGAATTGTCCGGAAATATTTAGGTGTTATACAAACGAGTGACGTTGATATCCATGTCATTCTCGTCAGACATTTAGGATTGAAGGAATCACCGTCACCATGTGAAATTTATCATGATATGAAAATGAGGGAATAATAATTTGAAAAAGAGGAAAACTTATTTTTCTGCTGGTTGAATGGCGCGAAAAATCACTGCCACAAGCACCAACACTGCTCAATTAACGTCGCTTTCACACCGATGAATAAGTCGCTGCTACGGTGACCGATGACCGCCAAAAATCACCACCACTGCACAGTGGAATAAATCCGACCGAAGAAGCATTTAATTAGAAGTGGCTGGAAAATTATTATAATAAATATTTGCAACATTCTTTAAAAGTATTGCTGGAATG
Organism: Topomyia yanbarensis; assembly: GCF_030247195.1. Classification (NCBI taxonomy): domain Eukaryota; kingdom Metazoa; phylum Arthropoda; class Insecta; order Diptera; family Culicidae; genus Topomyia; species Topomyia yanbarensis. The sequence continues at coordinate 405,833,538 of NC_080672.1, read as the reverse complement.
TTATTGATGAAAAACTGAAAATGCAAGTGTGGCAATAAGAGTTAAAAATAATCGAAGGTATTTTTTGACGGCTGAAAATGAACCTGATGCGACTCGCGGTGAATGGAAAAAATATTCATTTAAATATCCATGTTATTCATTCAGTTGAATATCGTACAGTATATTCATTTCACTAATTATATAGGAAAATGTTTTCAAATGCCGGTAAAGCATATGAAACAACAATCATCATCGCTTACATTGTACCCGTGCCTACTTTGATGCGTTTGATTCGTTGCTGCACGGCCGCTTCGTGTATTAATCGGAGACGAATGAAAATCTGCATGGATGAATGGGCGGTTTGTTCGTTTGACGTTTTCAGCTGCGTCACTGAATATTGAAAATGAATGCGGCTGAATATGATCAATTTTCATTCAATGAATTTGAATATTTTTAACTCTGGTGGCAATACTGGTCACTTGATTGATAGTGTGGGAAAGACACATATTAGTTTTGGTTATACTAGTATTAGTAGCAGAAAGGAATGGAAAGGTACATATGATATGAAAACGAGTAAGAGAACGATTGTAGTGCGTATCCGTGCGACTATACAACGGTCGGTCTGTTGTTCTCATCATTCGTTTGACCGTCGTTGTGCTACCAGTCAGCATAGGTAGTAGAAGAGCAGAACTTGTCGTGGAACAACTGGAAAGCCGATAAACGTATGTTATGTCGATTCGTTGCAAACCAGGCTTCTTAGCCCGTTTGGTATTTATGCTTAAACGGTGGCCTAAGAAACATCAACTTGTAGACGCCTATTTAGGAACGAATTGAGGAGGAATTCCAACGACGAATTTAGTTAGCAGGGCGGTCGATTTTGTACAAGAATACCAAGAAGTCGTTGATTGAAAAAAGAACCTGTTCTAATAAGAACCTAGTAACGTATGCGGAATAAAATTTGGACAAAATTCAAAAGGCATTTTTTTTGTAGAAAACCATTTATTAAATGTTCTCTCTGTATGAAAACATTTGTCAGCTTATTAACTTAATGTAGAAAAAAATGAGCCCATTAGAGAAGCTTTATGATAGTTTACAGGAACTTTTTGCAAAGGAGTCAAAAAAATGATGTTGGCATATTCTTAATTTCTTTCTTAATTTTGATTATCACGTTTGTTCGTTTTAGGTCGAAAATTATTGGCATATACTCTCTGCTTCAAATTATTCCAGAAATCCTCATTTCTTGAGCGTTTTTTCAAAACGTCATATCTGCAATGAGTTACTCTCTTTGTTTACTTTCTCTTTCGATTTTTACGGCGTCACTATAACACTTTTCACTTATTTTACAGTACAGATCGAAAGACGGTGGTTTTAACTAGCATATTATGCAAAGAGTTGAGGGGTTAATGTTAAAGTGACCGAATTATTAACAGAAGAGAAAGTAAACAAAGAGAGTAACTCATTGCAGATATGACGTTTTGAAAAAACGCTCAAGATTTGGGCGAAATTTTGGTACATTTGGAGGTTTATCAGCCTTTGGTACAAAAAGTATGTCGTAATCCTCCTATGCGCCAAATCTTTTTTTGGCATAAAAGCTAGGTGCCAGTTTGGGCGTTCGCTGCCATTTCGTTCACATGGTATCTCCTAGCGGGTCGAAATTAACACTGGATGTTTAAAATAAGTGTGCCTAGAGCATGACGTTTAGTATGATGCCTTGCAACCGGTTGCATTTTTGTTTTAATGCTGGAAGCGTTGTCCAAATTTCATTCCGCATACGTTAGCGCAATTGTGCTTTTCTCATTTATCCAAACTATGATTCCATGACTGGTTATGTTTATGTTTATGACGGTTATGTGTCCGATGGGTACCCGGCTTTTAGGCTTCAATTAATGAAAACATCTTAGAATTTCACTTGTCCAGCTTTTCGGTTAATAATTTTGTTGATATAGTAAAGTGGGAGTGAGAAGGAGTTCTTGATTTTTTTACCAGGTAACAGGTCGACGATGGTACCCGGGTACCCATAAAACTGAAATGCCAATAACCAAGGCAATTTCCGAAAGTGATGAGCAACGTGTCGGCGCTGAAACAGTTGCAACAAAAAAGTAAAATATTGATTTAGCTTACACAGTGTGAGTAAAATTTCGTATAAGGGTGAATATGTGAGTGTGAGCGGAGAAAGAAGGATGTAAGGGGAATGTGATTCCTAACCTTAATGCCTAGATTCTTTTGGTGAACGGGTGTAATGGGTGTGTGAGAATGAAATTGAAAGGAGAGAGAGAGATGGCATAAGAAGGGTGTTTTGTGGGTGGGAGGGGGTAACTTTCAACCAGACCCCCTAGTTACGCCCCTGTTTAAGTTTCAGAAAACGCCTCTTAGTCCAAAAAAATTAATTTGGGGATTAAGTTGTCGAATTTCAGAGTGATTTCATAACCTTTCTATAGGAGAAAGGCAAAATTGTTTATATAGTTTATACTTTTCCCGTGTAATCGCATTCTTTTACTCATAACTGCCATTTAAATGGTATTCTGTAGCAATCCATGTGAGTTCATATTTTATTTAAGACTAAGATTGTGAGAATCGAGTCAGCAATATATGAGAAACAGGTGTGAAATTATTTGCGAAACTTCCGGTATCCCGAGCAAACGGAAAGCCCAAAATAATCCCATGGTCAATTTCAGCCTCACTACATGTTGTTTTCATAATGTTTTAAAAGGCATCAACCCATGAAAACACCATCACCATGGTCCGGTAGATCCCCTATAAAACCATATTTTGGTGTATTTATGGATTATTGAGACCATTGTTTGGTGTTCGATGATTGTGATACTTGGCAAGGGCCTTATTCATGGTTCTTTTAAGGGGTTGTATGGTGCCTGAACCCATGAGAATTTGCTCGGGTTATATGGGAATTTCACTTGTGACTGCTTACTTTAACTCGTAACACGGGAAGCAAAACTCCGATTAACATGAAATTTAATAGCAGCCAAAAGATGCAGTTGGTCTCATTTGAGACCAAATTTATGAAAATTGAGTCCAGACATTTCTGAGAAACAGATGTGTCAGTTTCTCGAAGCTTTTCGCGTTCCGCCGAAAGTGTCCAAAGTGATCAATGTGAGTTTAATTGAGTATCGGTGAAGCTATAAATCCAAACAAATTAGAACATATTTCATGAAGTTTTGCATCTTTTAACATGCTGATACAGATACACTCTTCAACCCGTAACTCCGGAACCAGAAAGCGGGATTAAATAAAATTCAATAGCAGCCTATAGGAACGCTGTACCTTTCATTTGAGACCAAACTTTATAAAATCGATTCGGTCATCTCCGACAAACCAAGGTTAGTTTGTGTGTAATATAAACTCAGGTTTTTTGCGCGGGGTATAAAGGCCGCGAAATGGAAACCGCGTAGGTTCGAAAATCCGCGTAAAAACGGTTTAAAAATACCGCGCAAAAAACCGCGTGAAAATAAGCTGAGTGTACATACACAGTATTACACACATACACATACACACCTATGTACGTACATTACAAATTACAGCAGCCATGTCGTCTATGTATGTGAGAAGGCTGCAAGGACAACAAACGCATTGGCAAGGACCATGCCGAATAACGGAGAAGCAAAATTTTATAGCACGCTACAAGTGCAATCTAAGTTTTAAGAGGCTCCTCAAGAGTATATTAAAACTCCAATTGATACTTGGGCAAGCGCTTGTTGATAAGTACGTTTCGCCTGATGGCTGTTCGTGTCGCGAGTGCGTACAGAACCGTATCGTCGGAGGCGGTATGCGTAATTGCCGGGATGATTCCCATCTGCATTACTCTGGCTGAGGACATGGGAAATGCCTGGTGTGACAGTAGACAATGTCGTCGAAGAGATGTGCCACGACGAGCATATCTAGGACGCTGTCAACAGAGTGATTATGAGCATACTCTCCGAGCTGCAGAGGATGTGGCGAAGAGACCATAAAGTAGCGCCATTGGCTAGAACACAGTCGTCGAACCACAAATCGGGTTTTGGAAAAAAAAATTCCGCCGCCGGGGAACTCTCCGACGGTGTAGACTTGGACCACCGCCAAGGAGCAATTGAGTGGTACACAACGTAGCACCGGGTTCGGGTCGTCGGAAAATTCACTGTTCCAAATAAGAGCTAATTGGCTCATGAAACAAACAACGGTACCGAGAGAAATTCCGTTACAGGGGAACTTTCATTCCGAGTAGGATAATATCCGAGTTGATCTCGATAAAACTGGGAGCTGGGGCTCAACGAAACGGGTATCAGTGTCGGGAGAAATTCCTCCGTCGGGGAATTATCGGTCGGAGTAAGGTGAGTTCACCGTCGGGGACTATCCAAGTAGATCGTGAAAAGGTCGGGGGCTGAATAACTCACGGAAACAGAAGCTAAATGGCTCAAAAAATCAGCACCTAAACGGCTCACGGGGATGAGAGCTAAACGGAGACGTAATAGATGGAGACAAAAAGTAAAGGAAGAGTCGAGAGTTACATCAAAGCTCCAAGGTTGAGCCATTCCATGAACCAAGTGCGGCTCCGAGATAGAGCAGAAGAAAGCACAACGAGCCCCTCCACGAAAAAGGGCGTAAGGTGTAAGGAGTATTTTTAGTGGTTAGGAACGAACGTGAGTCGAGAGTCCCACACAGTGCCAATACACTACAGGCCAGGCGTTTGAAGATTTTTAAACGTTACTATAAAAAACGCTTTTAATCCACCCAACAGTGTGATGAGACATTTCTTATAACTCTTATCACTCTCTTCGGATATTATATCGTTTGAGAACATTTAGAACTTGATGCTTCGCGATGTTTTTGATAACACATACTACATGGGATAGTGGCAGGACTCAGAGAATCACTCAAATCAGCATAGGACAACATCAGTGCTAGAAATCTCAAACCAAATCAATGGGAAGGCGAAAAAATGGCCCATAAAATAGACATACAAACGAATTATTGCTAATGCTCTATTAATAAAATATCTAAATTCCTCAATCAATGCATTGTGGTGGGAAAACTGATTTTTCTAAAGGGGTTATGTATATTGTACTGAGCCAAAAAAAATCGATTTTTTTTTTCAATCGATTTGAAGTTTATACTTTACTCAAATTTCCAACGCGACTGAGAATTAAGAAATCAACGATTTTTCTTGAAAAACCCCACCCTTACCCAATGGTCACAAGGGCGGTTTTTCGGTACAAAAATCAATAACTTCCAAACCGTTCATTTTAGAGAAATTATGTCTGAGAGAATATTTTTGGAAATTAAATTTTATTACTTTTAAAGCAAAATGTAGCTATGGTTGTCCTCTCAAACATTGTTTTCGAAAAATTATGTTTAGAACTAAATGGTGTAGCAAGGTACTTACTTCAGCAAAGTTGTAGAAAAATGTTTTTCAAGTAACATTTTCAAATGCATCAAAGTTATAGCATTATAGCATTATCGGTTTTCATGTTATAATTATTTTTCTTCTTTATCTTAGGCTGTCATTTTAGTGTTTCTGAAAAAGTCAGTTTTTTAACTATAACTTTTTAAATAGTTAGTCTATCTTCATACTCTCTATGAAGCAATTTTAGTACTTTTCATTGCGCATATTTCTGCTGAAGAATGTGAATCGATATCATTTTTCGTTATCGAATTACGATCATTTTTTTAAATAAAAATGATAGTTTTCAACGACCTCTAACTCAGAAGGTTGCAAAAACTAGCAGCTAAATTTGTACTTTTTCGAAAGTGCATCAAAAATACTGTAAAATATCCCAAAATCAACTTTTGCTTTTTTGTCATTCAGCGAAAAATGTTGACATCAACATTATGATTAAATGACATCAGCATAGGCTGTTTTTAAGGGTCTGGTCATTGCCATTTAGAACCTGCTTTACTAGATCAAAAAGTCGAGTTGTTAAATGATTTTTTGAGCTTGTCAAATATATGTACACAAATATTGAAAACGTTAGGCTCAGACAGATATTTATTTTACTATTTTAGGTAACTACTTTATTATCATCGTCATCCTCATAATTATTATAATCACAATCATCAACATCATCAGCATCGTCGTCGTTGGTTTTATTTCCAATTTAGAACTATTGTGTTTTTTACATCCTAGATTGCATGATTCAGTGATCGAAACCCAAAACTTCATGAAGTATTTGAAATTATTAAATTAAAATTTGTGTTTGCTATTGAAATTGACAAAATGATTGTATATATAGTATATAGTCCCTTTGGCGATTGTTTACTTTTTTGGTCCCACCTATCAGCATTGAAGTATCGCCCTTACGTTTTTTTACAATACCAATTTTACAATTGGTGGGGGTTTGGAGAAAATCGATCTTAATGTCTAAACGGCATAATTCCGAAACCGTAATTTTTGAAGTTTTAAAATTATGCAGAATTAATTTTTCAGAAAATAGTAACAGAGCAAATAAGTACCAAAGTCCAAAAAAATCAATTTTTATCAAACGTTATTTTTTCGAGTTTACATCAAATCTCAATGTTTCATGCATTATAATGTCATTTGGCATCAAAAATACAAATTTGATTTTGAAAACTTTTCATTTCAGTTTATATGGGAATTTGTTGTGTGATTGCACTCTTCAACTCGTAACTCCGGAACCGGAAGTCCAATCAATAAAAAATTCAATAGCAGCCGATGGGAAGATTGTACCTTTCATTTGAGACTAACTTTGTGCAAATCGATCCAGCCATCTCTGATTAACAGAGGTCACATTTTTTCCACATACACACATACACACACATACACACACATACATACAGACATACATACACACACAGACATTTTCCGATCTCGACGAACTGAGTCGATTAGCGTATGACACTCGGTCCTCCCGGTCGGGATTAGATCGACGAATTTTAGAGTGAATGAGAAAGGCAAAAACATTTTAAGCAATTGTTGAAATTTATGCATTTTTCGTTGAGCAGTTCTATGTTTCATAGAATTAAATCAATTTTAACTTCGCTTCCTATTAAATAAAGACCCTTATTACAGTACATCTCTACAAAAACGAGATCAATTTGAAAATAAATCTGAGGATTATGATTGATTACAGAACTCTGGAATTTTCTATTGGAATGTTTTCAGACATGAATTTGATATTGATGCTATTAGACAACTGTGAAATCAAGACCAAGAGATCAGTTACATATCAGGACCCCATTCCGACAATTTGTCAAAAGTCCTCATGATGTTTACAACAACAGGTTATCAATCTACGGATCAGATAATTGTTATTGTAATATTGAATTAAATCAGTCTGCATCAATAAATTTTCAACTTCAATCCAATTTTTTTTTTGGGTGTTGTGGGGGGGGGGTTGTATGGTGTTAAACCCCAAAACCTTCTCTTGGCTACGCCGTTCCTTGGAGTTATTTATTTCGCTTTTCATTTTCCGATATGTTTCAGATCGATCCGATGGTTATAAGTTAGCAAAATTGCAGCCAGAAAGTTCGCACAAATGAACATTTTTGTACTGATAAGTTATCAAGTTCCTTCCAGATAACTTGGAAGTGTTCGGTGATTATTTCTAGCGGTTGTAGATAGTAAAATGAAATACAAAATTCGTTTTATTGAAATAATGTTTGGCTTATTTCAATGGATTATTACTATATTGAACAATAAATAGGCGACAAAGAGTAATCAACAAACAACAAGCCATAACTTTTAAAGTATTCAAAATAGATATTTGAAGTCTTCAGTAACGTTATTTGCAAAAGTAAGAGCTACAAATTTGCTGAAGACATCATTTCGATATAAACACTTCCAAAAAAATTTGTGAAAATATCTCACTCATAGGGGGATTAATCAGCAAAAGCACAATACCAAAAGAAAGGGCATATTGCCTCCATTAAATTCTCCGAAGATACTATTGACCTAAAATAAGCCGTTTTGGCGTTAATAATAGATTACATGTTTTTGGTCATATTTCTGGCTATGGGAAATGATAAAAATCTTTCGTCCGCATTTAATGTTAAATACCTCTTTTGATAATAGTCCGATTTCAACAATCTATAGCTTGTTCGAAAGGTATTCGTTAAAGCTGTCTAAAAACATATAAATTGTTAATCTACATTGTCAATTTCGGCAGATAATTTAAAAAAAACTGCAAAAAACGCCATTTTTGCGCATTTAAACATTCATATCTTGGAAACTAAACATCAGAATCAAAAACAAATTAATAGCGTTCATACTGTTTTTTAGTTCTTTCATTTAAAATTAGTTTGGATAAGATCGGTTCAGCCATTGCTGAGAAACACGAATGAGAATTAGTCCGTTACATACACACACACACACACACACACACACACACACACACACACAGACATTGTCCCAAATCGTCGAGCTGAGTCGATTGGTATATAAGACTCGGCCCTCCGGGCCTCGGAAAAAATTTTGAAAGTTTGAGCGAATTCTATACATTTCTTTTATAAGAAATGTAAAAACGCACAGACATTTGCCGAACTCAACGAACTGAGTCAAATAATAATAAGGATAAGAAACTCAGGATTTGGTAAATTGTTGGAAGTAACATTGTTGTCACCCATTAGGTTCTTGGAATGAGATAGAGGTGTTAATACCTCGTACCCTGGCTTATCGGCCTAGGTTAAAGGGCCTTTACTCGCTCTCTCTCGCTGGAACAAAAAACTTAAGAGAAAAAATCACCCATTTACCAGTTGATAAAATCAGAAAATTGTCGCCTAACAGAAACTACACAACTTCTTTTCACCAATGCTCCCTGAAACGGTTATAGCTGACTAACCGAGCAATTTAATATACGCGAAACATACCTGCCAGCTGCAATCAACTGAGGCGATTGCAACTGACAGTAAAAGCCTCTTTCGCTTTGTGCGATTACCATAAATGAGCCCACTTTGTCTTCTCTATTCTAAATTCATGTTTTTAGAGCTTGCGAGGCTATAACTTGTTCTCAAAACCTGTATACCATCGCGAAAGATGATATTAAATCACTGAGAACTGCAATCTTTCGATGCGATTGCAGCTCTCAGTGAAGAAGCGGTTCCTTTTTCGCCACTTTAAGGAGACTGCTAACTTGCAGCCAACTGGAAGCATTTTAAAACAATTGTAACAATTTCTTTCAAATGCTACAATGTGGATAAGAGGATTGTAGGCCGAATTTTGAGTCAACGTCGAAGGGTCATTTACGGCAGGGTCGCCGATACTATGGGTATCATCAGGCACTGCTAAACCAGTCCCAACCAACACGATTCAACCTACTGCGTATTCTATTGAGGCACAACTATTTTGAGTGAATTATAGCACACACAAAATTGGCACGCAAACTGCTGAGACCGTCAGCACTTCCTATATTCCGTCGTCCCGAGAAGAAAACACTACTAGAATTTTCCTCGAACGTACTCGTCGAATTACCCAGAACGAAGTGTAAAGCGAAAACATTTTTTCTGCATTGACATATGGTTGTTGTTTGTGTAGGCAGGATAAAAGAGGTAAAGTTTAAATTAAATTTGAAATTCTTTTGGTACCTTCATGCAATGCTCGCAAATTGCATGCAAACCGTGACTTAAGATCGTTTTCTAACAGTACAGTAACTGATACTGATAAAATATCAAATATGAAGATGCGGAAAACGGTTGTGAAAAGAGGCACATAACCAGATTTCGGATGAGTAAGTACCACGGTGAAGATGGCCAAAGGGTCGGGCTCGATTTTTCATTTTTGATTTTTTTGAGTAAATTACATATTTTATAATAAAAAATAGCCCAATGTTAGGTAATTTTATGACATTCTGCTTTATATTTATAGTAGAAATAGGTTCATCTTTCCTTATCGTAAAACAGATGAACATTCATAGCTTTTTCAAAAGTTTTTCGAATATTTTTCTTGAAATCAAGTAGGTAATTGTTTGTATTTTTAAGAAAGTACTGATATCCGTAGATTCAAAACCTTCCAATTGATGGGCTATTTGTTTCGTTTTGTTAAAAAAATAAATCTATTTTACGTTTCGTTTTCAATTTTTGCTATCGGGGTAACTTTGATCAGCAGAATTATTGGATCGAAAGGGTACATCTCGTTCAAAAAGTCTTGAACATTGCATACTTTCGGGCAATTTCATGTCCAATATTCTTACGTCCTAATATATGTAAAATAAAATTGCCTGTACAGATACCAAGTGATTTTACTAAAAAATTTCAGAAAAGGTAAAAATTATATAATTAACAACACTATCGATTTTATTGGATGCGACAAATTTATGACTAAGAGAAACGAAAGCAACGAAATTGAAAGACGGATAGGTATTCTAGCGCGAATTAGTTATACACTTAGAACGGAAAACTAGATCTAGGCAGGCTCATATGGATATGATCGAAAGGAAATGTGAACAATCCTTTGCCTTCTGCTAAGTAGGAGTTGGACGTTGCACCCAAGTCTACCGTGTGGTCGTTGATAGAACAGAACTCATCATGTTTTACCGCCAACGCCGGAAAAAAATGTTCACAACTCCTCGCCTAAAATGAACATGTGATCTTTCTTTCCCCTTCTGCTAGCATCAAGCAGTGTTCGCATGCATTCAGTGGACACCAAGCTATCCGTGTAGTGCCGTTCCTGTTGTGATTAAATTACTTATTGTTTTTTCGTTCCGCACACACGAACAGCCGAGAACAATTAATGACACAGCTCAGCTAGTAAAAATTAATTTTTAACTACTAACTGCAATTTAATCATTTCGAGATTACTTATACTTAGGGGTGTACCTGCTAGCTGCAATCAACTGAAGCGATTGCAGCTACAGGTAAAATGCTCTTCCGCTTGGTTCACCACTTACCCACTTAGCCCACTTTGTCTTCTCTATTCAAACATCATTTTTTTAAAGTATGCAAGTCTATAGCTTGTTCTCAAAACCTGTATACCATCGCGAAAGATGATACGAAATCACTGAGAACTGCAATCTTTCGACGCGATTGCAGTTCTCAGTGATGTAGCGGTTCCTTATTTTTCATGTTAAGCAGTCCACTGACTTTTTTTTTGAAAGTGGCAGCTCTAACTGCAAGCATTTTAAAACAATTGTAACATTTTCTTTCAAATGCTACAATACAAATATGAGAATTGTAGCCCGAATGTTGTAACATTAGCTCGCTTTAAATTGTGTACGCAAGCCACTGAGATCTAAATTATATCGTCCCGGGAAGAACACGCTAGGCTAATTTAAATCAAGCGCGCTCGTAGAATTGCCAAGCTCAGAATATGACGTGAAGAAATAATAATTATTTAAAGAATTATTTTTTTTAGTCGTTCGTTGATGTAGGTTGAGCAGAGCAGGTAAAAATAGAGATTTCAATTTTACTTTAAAATTATACTCGAAAATTGCATTGTTTGAAAAATTGCACGGAAGCCGTGATTTAAATTCATATTCTAACAATATAGTAAATTACACTGATAAAAGATGCCTCAAATGGTTGTGAAAAAGAAACACAAAACCAGCATATGAAAATTGTGATGGGTCCGCGGTAAAGATTTTCCAGTAAAGCCTCCAAGTAAATGAGCCGAAATTATGGCTGTTTTTTGCCAGCATTCCAGGTCCAGTGTCGCTACCGATTCTAATTAGAATTGCTTGTGTTTTTAATATTTAACATTTTAACATTTTTTACAACTATCTTAAACTAAAAATACGATTCGATATATAAGATTGAACAATAGTTTTTTTTCACAAAATTTTTTTTGCAGCTATCTTTGGACTAGGAATGTAGATTAATATATAATATGGGAACAAGTTTTTATGAGAAATTTCACAGCTATCTTAAAACTAGGAATTCAATTAGATATACAAGATGGAAAATGATAGTTTTTTTTATGAAAAGGTTTAAGGCTATCTTAAAACTAGGAATACAAAAAACAATTTGTATTAAATTGTTTTTTGTAACAGCAGCAGGAGTTGTATCAGGAACAGGGGGAGTAGGCGGGTACGATCACAGGGAAAGAAGAACAATACTTTCAGGAAAACAGAAGATCAGTGACATGAGTTAGAGCCTCGGTTGGTAGGGTGATGTGCCTATTATGGCAGTAGAGCCTATTGTGGCCCTATTTCGTACCCCTTGGTTTCTTACCAAGCATATGAGATAATGACAATATCGATTTGGCTAAAACAGGTGTGCAAAAAAAGCTCAAGTTATATTCTTTATTTGTTGTGCACATACGTATTCAGAACTATCCACTAAATCCAACTTTTAATTAAAACAAAATCACCTTATTGAAATATCTGCTGATCCGCCTCACTCGCGTAGTGAACCGAAACAGGACGCAACGGCGCTTAGCAAAATATATACTTTCGAGCCAGCATTTACCGCCTCATATCTCGTTATTCCGGCACAAATATATCAAACATTGCACTGATACATACCTTTATTTTAGCTGGAGAACCTTTTTACGATTATTTCACTTTAAAAGCACTCGTCAAACACTAGAATAGGCCTAGTGTTATAATAGGATAAAACTAAATACGGGGGTTCCTATTATTGGCATGTTTTGCTGATACACTACCACAATCAAAACCAACTTTTTGCATCCATCATACAGAAAAGAATCACCAGTGCGGCCAAACCAAAACATGAACTTGAAAACATAATGTTATGCAATTTCAGGTATAAGTAATCAATTATTTCAAGTTATTCAACTAATTGTTGATCGCAGATATTTTATTTTCATCTGCACATACAATTTGGATCGGGAGGAAGTAATGTGTGATGTGAACTTTATATTCCAGTTGTTAACTTTCGCATGGTTATTTCCTGCATGCGCAGTTCTGGGCGCTCTTCTACTAACAGCTGATGAGTTTCTTTCGTGTGCGTAATGTTTACGTTTGTTTTGATCGGCTGAAAAAAGCAGAATAATTCGTTTTACAAATCACGCGTTGGCGTCCATGATCTGGATACCTAGTTAGAATCGACGCAAATGAAATATGAGGCATTGCGTTTCAACTAGATTGTTTTTCGATGAGGTGGAAATCGGCACACCCATGAGGCGATAATTGGAACGTTCAGGTGGGAATAGATGCACAGAATGGAACATTTATTTTCATTCATGCTGAAAATTGAGGCAATTCTGCTAAATAAGCATTATATAGATGTTTAAGAAACAGTACACTGATACTTTATTCTGAAAAAGGTTATAGGTAATATGGCTTCTTTTTAAGTTGTTCAAAAAATAGTGCGACCCTCTCCATAATGGTGCCAAAATAGGCTCATCACCCTAGATGGTAGATGCCTATGATCAAGTTGACGGCGGAGAATCCTTCAAGATATTTCTGATTCAGATTTATCTGGGTTACCGTTGGCCTACAGTCGACATCTTGTGGGCAGAGGGCATTTGAAGCCACTCGTCTAATGGTCGTTTCCGTTAGCTGGAGTTTTTCAGGACATGCTGGATCTGCAAACCCCCGCCAAGTGTCCAAATCCCAAACACGAAAAGCATTTCTCCGCTTGTTTATTCACTCGTGGGGCGGCTCTCAATAGGCACCTCAACCATCTAACCGTACTTTGCCTGCATCGCTGTCTAAGTTCCTCCGTATCCCTTCCTTAACCGGATCGTCACGTGCATTTCGCCCAAGTTGCAGTGCTGCTTCAGCTCGTCTTTTTTGTGATTTCATCCAGGTTCTTGCACACAGACACATCGCCTTAATTTTACCTTCTTTAGGTGTTGGGGTCAATATGACCCAAAATGAACCTTTAAAATGCGATAACTTAGTAAGTTTTGCACCTAGAATTTTGGAATTTCTTGACTTTTCCTCTTTCATGGAGAGCAACGATTTTCAATTGAGTTAAAAAATTTCGGTCATTTTTGAAGGGCAGTACAAAAAAAGTTACGAATAAGGTGTTTGCGGGTCATATTGACCCCGATTTCGTACTCAATTTTAAGTCACATTTTCAGCGAAATCTATTTTAAATAGATTTCACTGAAAATGTGACTTAAAATTGAGTTCGAAATCGAGGTCAATATGACCCGGTAACACCTTATTCGTAACTTTTTTTGTACTGCCCTTCAAAAATGTCCGAAAATGTACCCAAATTGTTAGTTAGAGTTTCAATTTTCAGTTTCTGGTAAATATTACCGTTTTTGGCCAGGTTGGCCAGCAGGATTCGGTGCTGAATGGGGTAATGTTTGGCATACATACATGTATGCAGAACCACATGTATATTGACAGAATACTAAAAATGAACACAATCAAAACAAAAATAATAATGTATACACTCAAGTTTTTTTTACGCGGTTTTTTTGCACGGTATTTTTTTACGCGGATTTTGAAATTTACGCGGTTTTCATTTACGCGGTTTTCATTTACGCGGATTTTGAAATTTACGCGGTTTTTGAAATTTACGCGGTTTTCATTTACGCGGATTTTGGAATTTACGCGGTATCCATCAACGAGGTTCCCTTTAACGCGGATTCTTAAATTTAAGTGGTCTTCATTTACGCGGATTTTGAAATTTACGCGGTTTTCATTTACGCGGATTTTGTAATTTACGCGGTTTTCATTTACGCGGTTTTCATTTACGCGGCCTGTATCCCCCGCGTAAAAAAAAACCTGAGTGTATATCAGTTTTGTATATGATTGAACCGACTTTGGATGTTCCACATTACCCTTCCGATTCAGATTCCAGCGATAACATAGTATTTCTCATAATACTGAAAAAGTGACAATGTGAACAATCAATGAAACTGATCCCAAAGTTTTGAAATATTCTTGATAGCTTATGTGAAATCCCATTTAAAATGATATTGATACTCTGATTCAAATACTGAATTCTACGTTAAAAACCAACCGGAAAATCCGGAACATCCGTAGCGCTGTCCAATTCATGAATCTACTTCTACAATTCTGCAGTTTTTCGAAAACGTTTATTCAAGTTGCATTGGCATAAATTTCTAGTTCCGAGTGAAAAATTGACTGTATTGGTTACATAATGACCATCCAGAAAATCTGGAACAATTTCTGAACTGATCAATTCATAAAGCTGGTCTTAGAACTATGGGTGTGTTTCTTGAATTCTCATTTAAACGAGTTCGTACTTACACATGTTTTTATTACCTACAGGAAGATCTGGAACATCAGTGGAACTGACCAATTCATGAACCTTGTCCTAGAGTTCTAAGATTTTTTTTTGGAATATCACTCGTATAAAGTCGTACTTGTGATTAGGATATTGACCCTATTCACCCAAAACTCGACCGTAATACCTTTAGGGTAACAAGAAAAAAAGGCTCTAATAGCAAGACGTTTCATGCTAAAACGGTCGCAACAAAAATATCCTCAAACGGCAATACCAACACATTCAAATCTTCTCTGCGTCACACTCATGTTTCATCAATTCTTATTCAATAAATATTATCGCGTCGGATTGTCTGGAAGTGTGTAGCACTTCGCTTGTCATTGTATTGCGCATCAAGTGAAGTGAACACTATGTGGACAAAGACGAGATTCGATTTTCTCTACACGACACATTCCGTATTTGAAGATCGGCTCACACTCGGCTAGCTTTAAAGCACAGTCAGAAAAAACGACTCGGAATAGTGGTGGGGTATTTCGGCTGGTGTTAAATTGAAACTTCTTTTCTATCACGGACATTAACAGCAAGGTAGCGACTGCACAAAACATGAACAGTCCTTCCCGTCATGTACGGGAAGCAAGACCTATGATTTGGATCCACGTATCCGAACCGAGGGTCCGGATCCAGACACTTGTCTGGATCTAAGCACCAGGTCTGGGTCTGGTTCAGGTCCGGACTTGGAAAGGGGATGGGCTAGATCCGGGTACTGGTCCAGATCCGGGAGCTGGTTCGGATCTAGGCACGTGTCTGGATCCGGGAGGTCTGGGTTTGAGGACTGGTCCGGATCTGGCAGCTAGGCCGGATCCGGAAACCGCCCAAACTTTTTATACCACTATCCAACCTACCCAGTAAAAAATCCGTAATTCTGGCTGGTTTCTGCCAATATTGGGGCAGATTCCAGCCTGAATTTGGTCAGAGATCCGCCAGGATTCCGGTTGGTTTGACTCGGTACTAATACTATCATAGCAATCGACCGAATTATCCTACATCCGAACAGAGCCGAGGTTGACACATACTGAAAAAGTGTTTGATTGTGTGATGCGCATACATGAACAGCAACCGAAATTCGTCATTCCACCGTTTACTACCTTTGCGGGAATATGAGTTTAATACCGCAATGCGCAATTGCGTGGTCTGTTACCGAAAACACAATAGAATCTATAGTTTCCTAGAAAGTTTTTGTTTTGAATTATTTTTGCAAAGAAATTGTATTTTTTAACCGGAACAAAGACCCTGTTTGTGAGCTGACCAATTGTACTCCGGTTCATCTGAAAGGTAAATGGCTCTCTTTCCCAGAGCTCTAGGATAAGGTTCATTAATTGACCAGCTAAGCGGATATTACAGATCTTCTGGAGTCATTATGAGGCCAATTTTCTTTTTATAACTACGTATGCAACAAATATTTTCGAAAAATCTCAGAGCTCTGGAACTAGATTCATGAATTGATCAATTATACGGATGTTCCAGATCTTCCGGATGATTTTCACGCTCAATCCAGGGTCAATAGTTGAGTTACAGTGTTAGTATAGTTTATGCGAGATTTTATATCAACTTTCAAGCTTATTACATTTGTGGGATCAGTTTCATTGTCACTTCAACATTGTGAGATATACAATTATTCCGCCGGAATCGAAATCGGAATCTGAATTCGGAACGCCCAAGATCGGTCGCATCAAGTACAAATTTGGTATATGCATTCTTATTTTTGTTTAGTTTGTGTTTATATTAGTATTTTGTCAATAAACCTGTGATTTATGATGTCTGTTCTGTTTTCATCTATGTCTGCCAAGCATGATCCCATTCGGCATCGATTCTCACTAGCCAACCTGGTCAAAACGGTAATGTTTACTAGAAACTGAATATTGAAACTCTAACACACAATTTGGATACAGGTTTATATAGATTTGACTGTAAATGTGTCTTAAAACTGAGTTCGAAATCGGGGTCAATATGACCCGCTAACACATTATTCGATACAAAAAGTTAACACCTAAAGAAGGTTAATAAGTTTTGCATCATTTTGATATCGTTGTGGTACCAGTCTGTATGGAAAATAATTGTGTGGCCGCACTCTTCAACCCGTAACTCCGGAACCGGAACTCCGATAGTCAAAAATCAGCCAATGCAGAGGTTGTACTTTACATTTGATACTATGTTTGTGCAAATCGGTCCAGACGTCTCAGAGAAACAGAGGTAACATTTTTGTAACACATACATACATACAAGCATTTTCCTATCTCGATGAACTGATCAAATGATTGGACACTCGGTGCCCTGGTCCGGGAATAAGTTGGCGATTCTCAGAGTGATGTCATAAGCTCTCTATATGAGAAAGGGAAATCAGTCAGGAATTTACTGAGAAATTGGTGTGACAGCTTACTAACAAAACAATATTCCGTACATGGTTGAACTGAAGAAGTGGACCTGTAATCGGCACTATAGCTTTTTTTCTTTCAACTTGCGTTCCTCTTCTAGCAGAACCGTGCAATTTCAAGAAGTATTGTTATCGATAACTGTAACTCTTCAAGGTTTATCCATTCGTTCATTTTTCTGTGTGTGTAGACACACAATTTTCCGGATAACATCTTATACTACGTAAAGAATTTCTATAGCTCAGTGCATACGTACCAAATGAACTGAGTAACTGTTCACTGTTTCGCTTTTTCTCCGTTCGTTTTGAATACTTCCCGTAACCAGTGCCGTCTGTATGTGGAAGCAGACTGAATGGGTATACTGAATCTATCGCTTTACTAGTGCTTGAGTCTTCTCCAAAGAGCTGATGTGATCTTAATTCACAATATGCCCAATTCCATTGGAGCTTCAGGAACCGTCGTTGGTAGTCAATGTGGACAACAAGTCAACAGATTTGGTACCTAGGGGCGGGCATAGTATAGTGGTCAATTGATTGCCTTGTACGCAACTCACCTAGGTTCGATTCCCAACCCCGCACATAGAGTTACAGATATTTCTAAGAGCTTTTTCTAACCCAAAAAATGAGGCTAATGACACTAAGGTTAAAACCTCTATAATCGAAATAAAGAAAGATTGGGCACCCATTTCAGTGATATTTTTACCTTCTAGGTATCATCACAATCGGTTCAAATAGAGCTCTTTTATACGACTGCATTCATCATTCTGTATCTCCGGAACCAAAAGTCAATGAAAAATGAAATTCAATATCAACCAGTGGTAATATCATACCTTACATGGGACTATCTAGAAAATCGATTCAGCCATCGTCGAGAAATCGAAGTGAGATTGCTGGTTACAGAATAAATAGCGATCCAATCCATGCGGCAAGGCGACCTCAAGTGGTAGTAATAGCGCCGCATAAGAGGAACTTGTAGTATTCCTTGAAAAATAAAACAAAGACAGCAAGTATGAAAATACGCCAGTTGTCATGCTAACGAAAGCAAGATCTTCCTCAGCGTGTAAGACCAGGTGGATCCAACAAGATATGACATATTGGTAGTTGAATTGACACGGAATCAAAGACCGGAGAGGTCGCTGGCGGCAATAACAGCTCATCTTGGTAGATTATTAGAAAAAGGAAGGAATCGCTTATGTACGACAAAACTATGGCCGAATTATTTATTGTGAAATCAAGTGCGGACTTGTATACCGATATGCTGCGGATCATGAGTAACAGGCTGCATTTGTAGCACACTTTCTAAGCTACGCCTAGTTATCACCAACGATTGCCGCTGAGTTATTTCCAGGTAGTTTCAAAAGTTGGAAATTTGTACGAAAAATCAAGATTATTGAATCAATGGAATGGGCGGGTGAAAGTTTTTCTCCGTAAAAGACTCCGGAAATGGAGCGAATCATTCCAATGTTACTTAAAAGGTGGTATGACTACATCAAAAATATTCTCGCAGTTCCCAACGTTGGTCGCGTTAAAGCTCCAAAGATCGATCACTCTGGCCTGCATATCAGCGGGGAAGTGCATTGGCACACTGTAAGCGAATGACATTGAAAAAAGTTTTTGGCAGAAGCTATCTAGTTTATGAAATTTTACTAGATATTGAAGGCGCTTTCGACTAAGGATGGATCAAAGCAAGCGTAGTGCGTCGGACGCGTGAAATTTTCGCTCCCGTCACAGTTTTTTTTAGAATCGGCAAAGATTTTGAATGTTAGATTTTTGAACGGTTTCCAGTATTTCTTAAAGTGGATACTGCTAACATTGAAGTGCATCAGCGAGTCAGTGAATCAAGGAAGTTTTATTGATGTAAAAGTTGCCGGTGTCCGCGGGTTTCGAGAAGATTTGCCATGAAAGAGAGTAGCGTTCGTCAGTTGACAGTTCTTCAAGTTCGCGGGAGCCCTGGTAGTAATTAGAGGAACTGTATTTTTTGGCCAATATAGATAGATATACGGATTGATGTGTCAACATAAATAAAAATTTCAAGATATACTAAATACGCGTCAGTTCCATGCGCACTTCTTCGTGGCAAGGAATCGAAAGTTTTACTACAATACTGGTATAAATTTGATACTCATATTATAATTGAATGGGGTTTGCCAACGGGAAAATGACTTCGGAATGTACCGACAGGTTCTATCATTCTGAAATGGCCCATTGGAAAATCGGCAGAGCTAACAGCTATTAAAACCCGAAATCAAGTTGTTTGCTTGGAGAAACCAGACCTCATGTAGAAAACTTCTTTTCATAATACCGCTGCCAGTGAGATTTAGAAGGTTAACACACAGATATTGGAGGCGCTTTCGACTAAGAGTTTTTAATCTATTTTTGAAGCACTACGAGGCCATAGAGTACCGTCATTCCTCATTTATCGGATACACACAATGTGCTCATTGTCGAGATAAGCAGAGATTAGGAAACCGATTGTCTGTGGATGTCCTCAAGGTGGTGTGCTGTCACCACTTTTAAGGAATCTTTTCCCTTAATGGCTTATTTAGTCAACTAAATGAGTTTGAATTTCCCGGTTCCTGATTCTGAATGTTTGCACCTTCTACGAAACGGGAAGTTACAATAATCCCTTCAAAGAATGGTTCTAAAAGAAATAAAAATGCCACATTTTAAAACCCCATTATAGCCAAATAAAATCTGAAAGACGCAAACCCGCATGTGTCCTCTCGGCTACGTAATCCAATCCAACCCTGCTTCTCGTTTAGCAGCCAGCCCCCATCATCAATTGGCGTCATGTCCGTAATCCAGCAGATGTTCACACATGCCCGGTTCGCGACAGAAAAACCCAAACAAACAAAAGAATGCGATTGAAACACTATTTTTCACCGACGAAAAGCCATTGCCAATACATACTTTCATTGTGTGAAAATATATCAGCAGCCGCAGCAGTAGGGCGGCAGATGTTGTTTCTCCTGTCGATCGTCAACGGACGTACAATCCGGAGATTTAACGATTTTCTAGGATTTGAGCTACTCCGTCGCTTTCCCGCTGTTCCCATCGAAAACGAGAACAAATTTTTCGGTGATTCGTCTTTTTTTTTGCGCCACCACAGAATGGCAAAATTCTTACACTTATCACCGCTCGCCCACCCCGCCGCGACTGCTACGGCGTACATACGACGAATTGCAACTTTTTCAAGGAACGCTCCGCTGCTTGCCGATGCCGGCGGCAGCCAATGAGGCATGGGAATGGATCGGCTCGCAAGGATAAACCACACGTATCGAATAAAGATTGAGAAAGCGAAAAATTCATTATCGTCATATGATTGATGAGGCTTTCCACTTGTTTTTTTTCTCCTCTACGTTGCCTGCTCAGTTACACCGTTCTGTTACGCCGTTTGGTTTGTGCACAACAATGATTTACGCTTGCGGCTTTTTTCTGCTTTTCTGTTTCTTTGAAAGAGCTTTTTTCTCTTACCACGCAATTTTTTCATGGGTTTTTTTCTAACCTTGCCGCTCTGGTGATATATTGTTAGGTCTTAGGCAGTGTAATCCTTGATACTTTGAATGGATTCAAAACTTTTTTTCGGTTTCCTTCTTAAAAATAATTTCTGCTGCTGTTCCCCCTTTATACTAAAAATCGCTACCTACCATTTCCTACATTATTTTTCTTTTTTTCCTTTCAAAATTAACCGATTGAATCAAACATGTGCTGAAATTCGAACAAAATTCTCCTCCATTTCCAGCTCGTCTGCGATGGGATTGGCTGATTCCTCTGCTCCCCTGTACTCGAGACCAAGGTAGGTTCACTATGGCATTTTTTCTGTCAATTATTTTCATACTGGTTTGATGACAATTTACATCCAAGACTTGTAAATCAGTGCGATACTAAATTCCATGACATATTACCGAGTCTTGCTGTCGATTCGTGATTATATGTGTATGAATATACCTGAAAGGTTCTGTAATGAAAAATTAATAATATTAATGATATAAATAATTATAGTCCATAAAACCGCCAGCGTCACAGAAGAATTGCACTAATAGCGTATAATTAGTGATTGTTTACAGTGCAGTGTGGTCGTTGATTATTGGCGTCATACTTGCATTACCCAAATTCTGGTCAACTTTGAACAAAATAAGTAGAGTTGTTTCACCCAGCGAAAATGCATTCAGCAGGGATCAGAATATTGAAAACACATAATTTTACTCCGGTTATCAAAAAACGTTTTTCCCATGCCATCCCGGTGACGAATTTGGATCTTCTATTTCGGAAGATTTGATTTGCAATCGATAATCAGCGTACAGTACGATTGCAGACTTGCAAATTTTTGAGAGCAGATGGCTTATCACGGTTCCACCGGTACACTGAATCGAAAATCATGCGGGACATCGAATGATTATCGTTTGATGAAGCCTCTCAACCACAGTAGAGATGGTCGGGTTCTGGTTTTGGACCCGAAACCCGAACTCGACAAGTTTCGGGTCGGGTTGTAAATTTTAACTTTTCGGGTTCGGGTCGAGTTTCAGATTTGAAATTCTCGGGTTCGGGTCGGATCCGGGTTTTTAAAATTTTAAACTTTCGGGTTCGGGTCGGGTTCAGGTTTTCAAATTTTGAAATTCTCGGGTTCGGGTTTTAGAAAATTTTAATTCTCGGGTTAGGGTCGGGTTCGGATTTTTTATTTAAAAATATTCGGGTTCGGGTTTTTCAAATTTCAAGTTCTCCGTTTCAGGTTCGAAAAAAATTGAAACCCGACCATCTCTACAACACAGTTCACGTTTTTCAAACATTTTCCATTTGAATTTATTTTCTCGAATTTTCAAATAATAGACGCATATTCAAATGATCGAAGGTTTCATTTTGAAGGTCTTCATCATTAAATCAGAATCGGGTTTAAATGCATTGCGAAAAATGCCGATTCGATTGGAAATTTAATTTAAGTTAAGTGCTTCTGCACACCAAAACCGATTCGATGGAATAAATAACAACCAATTCTTGTTTTGCAAACTTGTCGATATCAACAAATAAATAAAAAAAGTAGTTAAGGTTAATTTTGTGAAACTCTCAAATGATAATTATTGATGACAATTTTCGATTTTGATATGGGAATCAGGAACCAAAATACATTGACTAAAATGGCACGTTTCCCCATGTAGTCGGGGATATGTGCAATCACCTGGACCATGATTTATTCGAGCTAAGGACCTTGATTGCTGCTTGATAAGCTATCGGAGCAGATGTTTAAAACTTTGCCAGACAAACTCTGCACATAATCGCGAAGATTTGTGCTTGGAATACAGTACAGTAGCTACCAAGAGAGTGAGACTGTTTCAATCTCATTTCACGACAGTAGACACCAGCACCAGCACGTCCCTCCATTAGAGAGCCGTCGGTGTAATAGGCTACTTGCGTTTGTTGTCATCACTCTATATATCCAAACAAACACTCCTCTTTAGAGGGTATCTTCACATGGAATGTCCTATAGGAAAAACTACATGTGAGTAAATTATCGCTGGTAGCAAGAATTTCTTCACCCCATGTAAATATGAGGGCCAGTCTTTGTAGAAGGTTGAGCTTTGACTAGACAACACCACCTCTCCTCTCTGTCACAACACAAGGCAACCGTATGACAGTATTGGACGTACAATTGTCGTTCAAATCCTATAGATGTATTTAGGTTTGAGACCCCAGGTCTTTTCAAAAATTGATTTCCACTACCCGAAAGCCATGCACGCTTTCTTGACTCTAAACGCAATGTAAATAGACGTATTCAGTTAGGAATCCAATATGATTCCAACGTACTTTATTTGATCCACACATAGGAGCTAAGAGTAAAAGAACTGCAAGGGACGAGTCCCGGTTGTTATTCGCTTCTTCGTGAAGAGAACCATCGAGTTTTAGTCGGATTAACTCGACACCTCTGTTCTACAGCTCTACGGGGACTACGGTGAGGTTTTCATTCAAATGACCAAAAAGTAAGCGAAACTTATATTTTTTTCGGGCCAAAGAAAAAACATAGAAGGAAACAGTTTTTAGGATTCAAAAAAAAAAATCTATTTTCGTCTTAATTTATAAATTTTTTTTCAAGACTACAAAAACAAAATGGCGCCCGTGGTGATGTACTGTCTAAAACTAAGTGTGCGTGGAATTCCAAAACTGCATACAGCTTACTGGGTCGATCTGAAACGCAAAACTAATAATAAGGCTCTAAAGTAAACTAAATTTATAGGAGAGATGACCAAAGAACGGGTAAAAAACTTCTTATTTGATTTAATGGTGCGATCTCAAACTTATAGATCGATTTTGCTGCCCTTTTTGCAATTTTAAGGCTTCTCCAAAAATAGTGAATACAAATAATTTGTAGATTTTATAAGTCAATGAAACAGGTTTTCTTTCGAGAGGTCAAAAGATGAAGTCCTTAAATTGAACCATTTTCTTATGAAAAAAATCATGTGTTAAGATACATGCGTTTAAAGTTTTGAGAATACTTTCGAAGAATTATTCTCGGTGGAGTGTGAATATTTTGTAACAATTAAATATAATTTTAGATTTTGGACATTTTAAAGCGCTTTTTGCCTTTCTCATATAAAGAAAGGCTATGCAATCACTGTAAAAATCGACTTTTTAACCGAGGCCCGGAGGGCCGAGTATCATACACCATTCGATTCAGTTCGTCGAGATCGGCAAATGTC